>NW_010238605.1:0-16839 GCF_000690775.1 Eurypyga helias | reverse complement strand
CCTCTGCAGCATTGGCAGGGGTATGAAGGAACAATCTCCGGAGCAGGCTTTCCCGTAACGCTGCACTGCAGTTTCTTACAACTTCACCTGACTCACCAGCTGCTGCCAGAACCTAAGTGGCTGGCTGGAGTCCTGCTCCCACGCCATCGCTCACATTCAGCCCCCCCCACCCTCCCCGCTCAGGGCAAGCAGGCTGACTGCGCTTCGGTAAGGCAGGCAAGACCTAACCACGCGGCCTTGAGCCACGACCGACTCAGGAAACGCGCCCCATCCCCCTCCGCTTTTGAGGCTGACATCATAGCTGCGTTCGGATGCAGGGCTCACCCCCACATTACATGTAGACAGCTCAGCCAGCCCCGTGTGCTTGCTGAGGTACCTCGATTAACAGCTAGCCTTCCCCTCCACAGCTGATGGAGGGACACGCACCCTGAGGGAGCAGTCAGAAACCTAAGCAGGCTACATGACATTTGGGATTGTCTCCATGGAGTCCCAGGATCTGGGCTCCTCGGCTAAGCCCTGAGTTACTTGCAGTGAATCGGGGGGCCAGCCACCACCCAGGAGCCGCTGGGCTCATGGGGTGCTCCTGCAGGCCAACCCACCGGAGGCTTTGCTTTGGAGGAGAGTGGGGTTTCCCCCCTGGAAACCAGGGCGGAGCATGTGTGGCAGCCTAGACCTTGCCTTGGATTTTCTCCTATCCCACAAAGAGACCCAGGATCCACCACTCTCCTCTGGCCGGTGCCGCGGATGTCCTGGCACCACAACAGGGTGTGAGGACATGAGGAACTCCCTTCGCCTAGAGCAGCTGCTGCCCTGCCACTGGCATTCTCCTCTTCAAATTCTAATCCAAAGACCAACCATCCCAGGTGCCTCTGTACAGCTCCAACTTTCCCCGTGGGTTAAAAATTAATAAACACCTAACCTCCTCCAATCAAAGTACTGAGTAATGTCAGAAACAGCCTCTTGCAGGCTCCATTCTTCATCGATCCTTCTTTGCTGGCCTGTCTCACGCGTGCTTTCCACTCTTTTTCCGTGTTTGTCCCAACAGAAGTGACTGGCGGAAAATAACTCAGCTGCAGAATTAAAGCAAGGGGAGATAAATGACCACACAAACAGACCATTAGGTAAATGTCAGTTCTCATATTTAATATCTTAACAATTTTGTTTGCAACATTTACCACATAAATCATCTAAATAAATAGATGCTGTACAGTCTCTTATCCATATCAGTACAAAAATAAAACCACACTTTGTGTCAAATTATACTTGAGCCTGCCCTCCCTTTGCTATTACAATCTCCTTCTACAGCACATACTCGCTCAGAAAAGGCATTATACTCCGATTGGTTTGTTTGGAATTGGTTTACTCCCTATCTCCCCCGTCCCCTCCCCCCCAATACATTCAATTAGTCTGTACAAAAGCTAGAAGCTCATTCTGTGCAAAAGGAAGCTTTCTGTGTGCAAAGACTGGGATACTCTAGCGTGCTGACAGGAGCAACAGCAACAACCCAAGAGACAAGAACAAAAATAATCGGGGACCCTCCCCCGCCAACAGACCCCATCCCCCATTTTTCCACTCCCCACCCCCCAACAGAATGGAAGCGTACCAAATTAGATGAGTCAGTGCGTACGCTGGGGGAGAGGCTGGCGCTGAACGCCCAGCGAGAGAAGCGGGGGTCCCCCAGCCGCAGAGCCGGCTAGGCGAGGAAAGAGAGATGCTCTCATCTCGGCCCGCTCAGAAGGTTCCAGATACGCAGAACAAAAGCTTCATCTGAAGGACTTTGTTCTTTTGTTGCTGTTCTGTTGGAGAGGAGGTGAGGAAACGGCCTCTGGAAAAATCCAGCAGCTACCGGAGACAGCTCCTGGTTCACCTTACCTTCCTCTCCCCACGGAAGGACACGTATCTCCCTGTTCCTCAGCTAAAATAAGGTGCAACTTTTCGGACAGGAAACTCTATCCAGATGTCTCCAGAGCTGGAAGAAGCGGTCGTAGTTCCAGACTAGGACCACTCAAGCTGAAACTCAACTCCATTTTTCCCTTTCCTTAAGCAAAGGAGGTGGGGAGGGAGGAAGCCAACCTGCACCCCGAAGCCATGCGAGGGACTCCGCAAGCCTCCTGCCCTCTTTCCTTGCCACGGCTGGAGCACACTCACCCTGCAGCCGTGGGAGGGAGGCAAAGGGCTGGGTGGCAGCTCTGGAAAAATAATAAGGAGCAGCCAGTGGCCTGAAACAGACACATCGTTGCTTTTCAAATGCCACTTTTAGACAGACAATAAGGAGTACTTAGCACTCCTAGTGCTTTGCATTTCCAAAGTGCTTCAGAACATACTTCAGATTTAAAAGCAACAACAAAAAAAAACACAAAGCTGCTTAACATTTTGACAGATTTGCAAAAAGCTTCTTTGTGCTGACACTACATTTTCTGGTTAAAAATTAATAATAATAAAAAGGCTTTCCACCTCCTCCTCCTCCAAAATCGCCCTCCCAGTCAAAACTCTGCTACCCCAGTAACGAGATAAGCTGGGATAGAGGTTCTGAAGTCTTACGAGCTCTCCCCTTCAGCATCCGACTGGCACTCTGGGACATCATCCACGGTACCTTTCAGACAAGCAGCCTGCGGAGCAGCCCACAGGAGATGGAAACAACCTCAGCAGCAAAGCTTCCACCCAGCCCGACTTGGTAGCAAGCCATCTCCCCCTCCCATCACAGGCTCCCACCGAGCCCTGCTCCTCTCCACGACACCCAGTTATAACCAGAGAATCTCTCCCACCCGCTCCCTGCTGAGCCCTGCACTTTAAGAAGTGAAGGGTGCAAAGGAAAGAGAGCTGGATGAGAAAAAGGGGCCATCACGCCAGTGCTCATTACAGGAAAGGATTTGAAGGGTGTGAATTCAATTTTAAGGGATTGCTTCTCTCTCCTCCCAGTTTTCCTGGGGCTGTTTTGTAGGTCTTCCTATCTTAACCAGCTGCTTGGGTGGAATCCAGGTGGTTCGACACCCTGAAGAGTCACGCTGTCTCTGCGAGGACAGGAAGGCCAGCAGGCAGAGGACAACATGGTCTCTTGACCATAAGCTATGGTCTCAAGGCAAGCTTACCATGCCCTCGAGGACAACCGATTTGCAGATGAGCACGGCAAAAGCGGCACCTTCCCTTTACCGGTGGGCCAATGCTGCACATTCCCGTGCAGAATCACCCTAGGCAAGCCGCTGAGGTGCACATCTCCCTTGCTTTCCCTAATGGTGAAAGGCAGATACATAAACACAGCACTGACCGTCTGCCCCACAGAGCCCGCTCAGAACTCAGCGGGACAACTTCCCGCTGGTGCGAGGGCTCCATTTCACTACAGTTCTTCATGCTTCCAACATGCCTTCTCTTTCAACCACCAGCTCACCCAAAGGCCTGTCCTCAGCCTGACTCAGAGGCTACTCCTTCACTCCCTTCCCTGACAAGCAGCTGCCCCTACTATTTTCCTAGAAAGACCTACTGTCCTCTTCTTCCTAGGCTGCAGGCAGGCAAGGGAGGAACAGAAGATGGGTAGGTACCCATTAGCCTTGGAAAATGAGGGGTTTTTTGCACCTTCCTTCCTTCAGAAAGCAAAAAAACCTTAAAGCTTGAGAGGAGAGGAAGGGGTGGAGAGGTGGTGGTAGATTTAACTTTGTTCAAATACATGGATGTGGCTGACAGCCCACATGGCTGCCTTCCGCACTCCAGCCTCTGTTGTGGCTACCACCGAGGGTCTTGCATGAGCTACCCTGACTATTTTTTGACCTGTGCGAGGCCTCCCTTCTCTGTTCCAGCGAAACCATCAAACAGCACGAGCTGGCGTACAGCAGGAAACTGTACTGGGGCCAAGGGCCCCCTGCGAGGTGAACAAACGATTTTATATATTCAGTCACAAAACAATTCTGGACAGTTTCACCACACTAATGACAGAAAATGCTATTCCTTTCTCAATAAGCTGCTTTCTGCCTGAGGCTCCGGCATAAGCAAGGGTCAATCCACTAATAAATTTGGGCTTATTTTGGCAAATGGAGCTGCTCTTGGGTGTTCTCACAATAATATCTTGGCCTTGCTTGAAAAAGAGAAAAACCCCACCCCAAGCACCTTGGTCTGACTTCACAAGCAGAAGGGCCCCGAGCAAATGCAAGGCAATAGGGAGCATGCAGAAGCTATGAGGCTACTTAATGCCACCATTTATGTGTTAAAACCTATGTATCAGAGCAATAATATGTAGTTTATAACCATCCAGGAACAGAGGCAGTCCTGTCCTTCCCATTTGTGTTTTGTTTTAAACACAGTGTTAACAAAGGTTTTCGTGAAACCCTTCAGTTCTGTCACACCATTTACAGCGAGTTCACTGTGAGAAGATATATGAAATAAAAACTCCTGTCCCCCGAAACATGGCTGGTAAATTCTCACATGGAAGCAGTTCTAAGAACGACTGCTGGAACAGTCCTTTGAGAAGTTTGTTTCTCACGTACAGTTCAGTCATTTCCCCTGGCTGAAGTTTGTTTTTCTTGTTTACAGCCACTGAGCCAAAGGAGGTATGGGAGAGTTAGCCCGTTTCTATTCTCAGCTTGTGCTTCAAATAGAATTATTAAACTCAACTTCAGCTGGATGCTATTCTGGCTCTTCTAATCAAAGGGAATGCTTAAAGCTCTGAGCACAGCATCTGACTTTCATGCTATGTTAGCCCAAGAGGTCCCAACTCAGTTTTCAGATTGAACTAGCAGATGACAATATGGGGGAGAAGAGACAAGTAAACCCAGACAACGTCCCTTGACACTGTCAGCAAAACACTTGTACATCTCTACACCTGCAGAAGTGGAATAAAGCCAATTCTGAAGTCTCTGAAGGAGTTTACCAAGGAAGTTTACAGTGCTGTGTCACCAGACAACATGGAACAGAGGCACATTTTAAAAAGACCAAGAGGAAAAACCTTCTCAAAAAAAGATCTTTAAGATAAGCAAGAATTCATGAATGTCAAAAAAAAAAAGTTCACCCCAACAGAGTAACTGCTTAGTTTCCTACCACAAACTCCTCCTTCACAAACACAAATCAAACCCACGCACATGCGACCTGTCGCACGGTCCTAACCCGACGGGGGTTAACTCCTCGTTGACCTGTACGCAGAGCAGCGTGGTAGCCAGGTGCTTTGCTCAACACTCTGTACAGCAAGATGATTACTCACTAGCGCAACACAAGCTAGCCTGACCCAGAAAATGATGAAGATACGAAGCTGTGGGTGGATCCTCTCTGAAAGACCACCACAGGGCTTTGAAAACTCCACCGCAAGAGAAGGAAAGCTGTTCAAAGAGAAATGTCAAAACAAAACATTGAGAGGTGTCAGCTGGTCAGTGGGGACAAGAGCAGAGGATGGAATCCAGTTTATCAGGACAAGCTCTTTCCCGCTGCAGGATTGGTATTGCTTCCCACATCAGCCAAAGCCAGAAATCTTAGAAAATAGGAAGCTTTTTTTTGGTGTATTTGTACACCGAGATGAAGACAGGACAAAGGCAGCAGCATCTTCATTAGATTAAAGAAGGCAGATCCTATAAGTGCCATGAAGATTTAGCCAGGATGAGCTGGAGTTCAAGACTTTTTTCAGAAAATAAGCTGAAATACTCTGCAACCATAACTCCCTGACCTGCTGTGACCCTCCAGAGTGGAGGCAGACATGTGACATGTCCATTGGTCACAACAAGAGACACTGGTATTCAGCACATTCGGCAGGTGTCAGGAAGAGGGGGTGTGTGGGTGAAGATAACCCCACATCCTGCACAAGAGGGTGCAAATCCAGATACAGCAGCCCCGCTCTGGACATCCACGTTCAAACATCCTGAGCCTGTAAGCTCACCTCATCATTTGCCCTTGCTAGCTATTGCAAGCTTCTTTCCCACTCACTCTTCCCCACCACCACGTAATTCCACCCACAGCTTCCACCTCACCTTCTCAGATTTCTCCATAATAAAACTCCCATGTCATTACTTTGGGAGATGAAAGGTTAATCCAGAAATTCAAGATCTTCCTAGTGGTCCCAAAACTGCTGTGACACGGTGGAAGACAGGCCTGCTCAAACAGCAATGAGTTAGAAAGGGAAATCCTAAGCCTACACTCAGCTGCCATATCCTATCTAAGGTAAAACCTGCTTTTAATACAAAAACCGTAGGGGCAGTCCGAGCACTTCGCTAAAAGCAGGTGTTTGGAGAAACTCCAGAGCTCCCAAATTCCACAGGCCAGCAGCCAAGCCCTTTGACGTTACACAATGAGGATTTCCACAGGTGTCTCAGAAGGCACCTAACTTCACTTAGCATAAATACAGCAGGTCAGAGATGCTTCGGGTGGGGAGAGGAAACAGGATCTAAGGACAGGAACCATGACAATAGCCAATGTTACCCTGCAGCACTCCATCCTGCAGTTCCCACCTCGGTCAGACTCCAGCTTAACTTTTCTTGCTTTCCATAGGAAAAGGTCTATATTTAAATTTTGAAGTTATTTCATTAAAATTTGCTTTTAAAACACATGGAAGAGCACATGCGTGCGCGAGAGCAGATGCTACGCTAAACTACCGACCGAGAAGATGGCAATTCTTCAAAATCCTCCAAGTGCCACAGGCAGTCCAGCACGAGGCGTTTTCAAGTGCAAGATCAGGCAGGGTCTATTGAAATGCAGACCACTTTCCTCAGCCAAGATTTCTGAGCCTTCCAAGGGGAAGTTCCCATCAGTACAGTAGAACAGCATCACAGATACCGTGAGGAGACTGGAGTCACGGAAGAATGTTACACTCTGGCAGTACAATCCAAGAATTTGCATTGCAAAGAATTAAGTATTTCCCCCACCCCCCCTCCTCAAGCCTAATACATGCCTTCCCCACATGTTGTTTACCTTGGATCTCTCGATGGGATCCAAGAACAGAATTTCCTGCTAATCAAGGTCCATTTCTAGCTCAGTTCTGTCCAATTCCTGTGTCCTGGGCCTGTGCCAGTATCTTGGATATCTTTGCAGTGCCAGGCAATGCTTCTGTTGTCCTATTAGCCCCTCCTCCCAGGGGAGAGGAGTCAGTTTTCAACCAACTTATTACCACAGATTCGGGGCAGCATTTGTTATTAATACCGAATTTGGCAGAGGGTAAGAACACCCCGCTTTCCATAACGCGTTCCTCACGCAGCAGAGCCGAGCCTGGAAACCCCGTTCAGCATATACAGAATGGCATGTCTCGACCGCCCTGGGTTTCTGAGCTTTTAACGAAGGCAAATTGAATTTATGTTGCCAATCTAGATTTCAGAGCAGCATTTCAGTCCTTCCGCGTGATCAGTGACCGAAGGGAGGAAGCTCTGCTATCTACAGGGCCCCGTGCTGCAAAGGCTGACTTACCACGGACAGGCAAGCACGGTTCTGGAGTCCTGACAGCAGGCCACAGGGAAAACAGCACTGGAGAGAAAGTCTTAACAGGCTGGAGTTATCTACACACGTAGGATCCATCGCCTCTCACTGCTGCGGGAAGAGAGGGAGGAGGAAGGTGGGAAGAGCAAAGCACAGAGAAGTATCTTTATCCAAGGGCTATCAATTGCAGAACAAGGCGGCAGGCTAGAGATCCAGCTCTCTTTCCACCTCCACATGCCCTCTCCCCACAAATGCAGCTGCCGCCACTTAACAGGATAAAAGGGGAATTGTTCAGCTTGCTGCTTTCACATCTAGGAGCGGAGTCTTTGCCAGGGAAAGGGCTGTCAGTTTCTCAGATGGACAAAGCAATGACAAACACACTCCCCCCACACTGCCCTTTTTTGCGTATCTGAAAGGGGAAAAAGGAGAAGATAGAAGAAAAAAAAAATTAAGGTCTCTGTAAACATTTTAAGGAGACATTTTGGATTTTTTTTTTTCCTTAAGGGATAAAATAACCCTTTCCTAGCCCCACCCTAAAAGCACTGGTTTTGGGGAGCACTGAAAACAGAGATTCAGAACTGCGCACTCCGGTCTCGGAAGAAGCCCTCAGCCACTTGTGCTTCTCTGAAAGTGACGGTAATGGAGTTTGCCGTGATGTCTGTCACTGTCACTTCACTGGGGGGCACAGTGGGAATCCAGGGGAGACTGCCATCCACATCTGCTGCAGGAGAAGCAGATAAGGACATGTTAGCGAGAGAGAGGGAGAAGGAAGAGGAGAGGGAATGGAAGGATGGGAAAGGGGCCTCCTTTCTGGCACACAGTGAGTGAAAACAGCCTGTACTGAGTCTGCACACACAAGGCAAGAGCGAGCATGGGCAAGCCCTCCCCTCAGAGGCTGAGGGAAAATGGAGGATCATTGCAGGATACAATGGGAAAAGGAAAGAGTAGCAGAGGTGTCAGACACACACCAGCATCAGAGCAGCTTACACACAGGTCAAGGACTCCGCACCACCACCCAGCTCATCTAACCACCCACACTTCCCCGATACCTCCCAGCCCATCTCAGCCCCTGATTTGGCTCTGTGTTGGCAAAGCAAACTCACCCCAACGTAAGCTCACCTGCCCATAAAAGCCCTACCCTGCTGAAAAGTCAAACCCCACACACTCTGACACACACACTCTGCAGATACTCCTACGGGAGTCAAAGGGATCCAAAAAGGAGGGTCTTCCTTGTGATGCACCTGCAATGCAGCCTGGGCGCATTCTCTCAAAAACCCATCAATACTGCCTCACAGAGAGGCTGCTGTCCCTTTCTCATATCCTTCCTTTGCTCCCCAGGAGCTCTGCACAAGAAATGCAAGCATCCCTGCGCTTTCTCGCCACAAGAGTAACTATCAGTCCCTCTGCCTCCAAAGCCTCGCTTCCCCCCAGCCAGCCACGAACATACACAGACAGAAAGGAAAACATCCCCTCTCCCTGTACTATACACGTTGTTGTCCCAACCTGGGAAAGGAAGAAGCGCTCCTTAAGAGTGTCTCGAATACCTGGGGTACCTACTTTCACCTCAGGAAGAGTCCAATCCCCTCTAACAACAACTGGGATTCCATGCAGAAGTATGTCAAGGGGAGAACAAAAAGGAGTTTCACGTTTCTGTGGCGCCATCCATTCTTCTGATCCCAAAGTGCTTTAGAGCTTTTGGGGGGGAACAGACCCCCCCATTTGCCCACTGCCAGGATGCAACACTGGGTTCCTCTGTGCTAGCCCCATTGCTGCCTCCCTGGATTCTGGGCGCTGTTCAAGTCCCTCTCTAAAAGGCGGGGATAGCACTGATGCCCAGAACACAGCCTTCTCCCCAAAATCCTGCCATTCTCCAGCCTGCCTAACAGCTATTCCTAGCGAGGGGTAACAATCCTTTAGCTACCACAGGCAGCACAACCTCCGGTTTTCCACTCCTCAGGAAAGCTACGCCTTCAGAAGCTCTCAATGCAGGGATAGAGTTTCCCTGGTAACTCAGAGCAAAACGCACATCCCACAGCCCTCCTGCACAAGATGCTGGTATCCCTCCCCAGAATGCCAAAACGTGCTTGGACATCTCCCGTGCCTACACTCACGCTGCCTACTCAGTGAGATCAGGCAGGAGTTACCACCTCTCATCCCCCTCTCACATAGCTCTAGAGCAGAGACTTAAGAGGATGTGGGGCAAGGAAAGGGAAGGAGGGGGCAGAGGAATGCTCTGTGGATTCCTAGCGGCACCCCTGCGTGCTTCTCAGAGCAGCACTGAGAGCATTGCTGGTGTCCAAGCTTGTCCACTGCCAGCCAACCTCCGTGTAGCAGAGCAGCAGGCTGAACACATGTCGATATGCGGACAGCGGCAGACTTCCTCACTGTCACACCTGCAAGTCACCTCTGCCGGGAGAAAACCAAGAGGGGAGTAACCCACAGCATCTTCTGCATGTTTTCTTACACTGGGAGGGGCGTCACTGATCGAAGACTAGAGGCAACAGCACCAAAACAAAGCAGATTAATCCATGCTATTCATCCAAACAAGAAAGGAACTTACAGACAAGAGGGCCAACAACGTGAGCCAGCGAGAGCTGCTCTGAGGACCTGACCTAAAGCACAGTCTCAGAATGAAGCAAGCAAGGAAGAAGCATGCAGAGCATCCTTCTCATGCCTCAGAAATTCACAGCCCAGGTGTGCCTGGCCTTACCTTCCTTGCTGGTGTGCTGCATGGCCTCCCAGTCCTCAGGGCCCTGCCTGGCCTCCAGGCCCACTGCATCGTTCAGGAAGAAATCACGCCTGCAGTTTCGGCTCTCCAGGCTTGCCATGCGGGGGAACTTCTTCCTTGACAGTCGCAGGTACTTCTGGTTTTTGCGTTGCTTCCGGAGAGAGAATGGCAGGACCGCTCCCCCAGTCTTCTCCGAGAACTCTGCCTGCCCTGGCTTGGCCGCAGGCAGGGTACTGTCTCCTCCTCCAAACCTCCGCGCAAGTGAGAAACAGAGCTTCTCCTTTCCCTTGTGGGCACTCCTCAAGTCCATGCCATACAGCCGCTGCCAAGACATCAATGCAGCAAAGGTCAGAGTGGAAATCCCATCATACAGTCAGGGCTCCCACCTGGGAGCCAGGAAACTGTTCTTTGTTCAGTCCCTGAGTACCCTGATGACCTGGGATAGGTTCTGCTCCTTCTACAACACTGTTTCTCTCCCCGCTTCAACTGCCATCTAAGCTCCTCCTAACATGTTCTTCCTAGGATTTGCTGCTTTTCATGGCAACAGTCAAAGCTTGAAGCGGAATTCTGCTTCAAACCAGCTGCTACCTTTAACATGCTGGAAAGTCCAAGCCCAGCATGAAATTATAAGAGCACACAAATCAGGTAACCTGCAACCACTCAAGCCTGAAGTTTACAAAATCCCAATCCAGAGAGAAAGAGCTGTTGCTGGTTTTTTGGTATTTTTTTGTTTGACTGGTTGGTTAGTTTGGTTTCTTTGAACACAAGTCAGTTGGTTGTTCAGCTAACAGCTTAAAACTATCTGCCTAACCACTGATTTCATGTTGTGGTGTTAGCTTGTTACCTCCAATTTTGTCCCCACAACAGCAAACAGACCATTTCCCCCTCCCTGTGGGCAGAGGAGCAGCAGCTGAGGAGTTAGAAATACAGGGAAGAGCAGGAGGGTACCTGCAGTAGGAGGCGCTTTGGTTTGGGGCCTCTTTTCCTGTACCCCGATGCACGGTCTCTCTCTTCCCTGGGAAAGAGGAACACAAATCAAACCGAGTACTAAATACCACAGCACAAAGCCCAGTCAGGACTTCTACCTTCTGCAGCACAACTCCCTCATTTCCTTCATTAAAACCCAATGGCGACCAGTGTGGGCTTGGAAAACATCCCAGAATTGCTCCTTGTAGGAGGGAAAGCCTTGCAATAGGGGAATTTCTCTGACCTAGCTGATCAAGGATGGGTTAGAGAAACTTATCACCCTGCATCACTCCAGTCCAGCCCTGGACCCAATTAAAACCACAGACTGATGGCTCTTTGGTTCAGTGCTGCTTGTTCTTGGCCTCATTCCCTGAACCGCACCGATGGGAGCTGCTTTAACCCTGTCTTGTCCTCCTCAGCCAACACCAAGGTACAGAGATCAAGCAGGACTCATTGCTGTACATCTCATCTTTGACTAAAGTAGGGACAACAGGGACACTCTGTACACGCTGTGAAATAAAGACACTATTTTCCTGTGTCCAGGGAGAGAAAGAACGTGCGCCCTTACTTTTCTTCATAAGCCACTACCAGGCGAGGGTCCAAGATATGATCCTCTGGCTCCCATGTGCTGTATCTGAAGAAAAACATAAGGAATGTAAAGTAAACAATACTTTAATGATCCGCTCTCTCTGCAGGCCTGCCACCAGTGTGCTGCGGCCCTGGACACTGTCTTCACAAGGGTCGGTGGGGCCTGCCGCAACATTGCGAGAGCTCTGAGGAATCCCAGCCGTTCCCTCCCCAGCTTCCCGCAGGCACCACCTCCCCTTCCCAAAACAGGCAGGGCCAAGTGTCAAGCAGCCCTTTGCGGGAAAACAGGGAAGGCTTTCCTCCCCAGGGCCCCCGTCCACGCTGTGTGCAAAGCCTGTGCAGACACTCACAAACTGATTTTAAGTCAGTGCCTGAACAGGTCTCATCTGCAGCACTGCCTCAAACCCAACAAACCCCATGGAATGACGAGACGTGATCTGGTACAGCTTTCTGAAAAATAGGTCTCTCTTAATTTAGAGTGCTCCAAGAGTAAGTACGCTCTCTCACCTGCATTATTAATTACCTCTAATCACAGGAGCTGAAAGTATTCATTTGAGTTTAATTTTTCTCCACTGATGCCATTGAACGAAACATGTTCACACCCGGGCCCCGAGGCAAGTTGATGGCGACTTTCCAGCTATTCCTGCTCTCCCCGGACTCCCCCTGCAGGTCATTTCTCTCTGGCAGAAGTCACCAGCATTTCTGTACCAACCCATCTGCATTGTGGTCACGGCTACCAAAACTGCCCCAAACGAGCCTGATGCTCTGCAGGTTCGTCACCCACTGCCTCATCTCCCTCCTCGACTGCCAGACAGCTGTGACAGGAGTCAGATGCCCAGGAAAGGACTGAACCCACCCAGCAGACAAGGCCAAAACTGGTTCCCAAAGGGCACAGCTGCACTTAATACCTGGGAGAAGCAGCCAAAAACTCCCATCGTGAAAGTTGAAAGGATCACAAGGTGGTCCTCGTGGCATGTTTGCTTCTAAGGGGTCATGTTTACCAAAAAAAGGTGGGTGGCATATCTCTACACAACCTCAAAGGCAAGAAAGCAAACCTGATACCCCAAATGCCTCAGAAAGTTAATTTTCCTGGAAGGTGAGGTCCAGGGTCTGGAGGCAGAACCCCTCCCAGCCCCTGGGGAGGAGGGCCAGAGAGGAGCCACATGGAGGTGGACAAGGGGGCATTTGCATCAGTGCCTTTAAACAGGGGGAAGGCAGGTTAGAATGTTTACATTTCTGGAGGAAGCACAGGCTGCACATGAGGGCACGTGATACGTGCATGTATGAACCCAGGGGAGGTGGTTTGGGAATGCTTTTCCCCCTTTCATCTCTCTATTAGACAGAAGAAAGGTACTAAAATATAGGAGCACACCTGGAGAATGGTTCTAGAAATGACAGTATAATTCTTTTGCAAAAGGGAGAAACAAAAATATGAAATTCAGATATCCCAAGGTTCACTGTATGCCAGAGAGTTAAGAACAGACATGTTTTCATCACCAGCTGATTCCCTTCCTCCCTTGCTGAAGCCTCCTGCAGCAACCTGACCGTGAGCTGTCAAAGCCAAGATGCTGTTTCAACAGAGGAAGGTTTCCTCCCAGCTGCAGGGATTCTGGCACTCATTCTACAAATTTAAGAAAAATAACACAAGGAGGAGGGGGGGGGAAAAAAAAAACCACCAACCACAACATCAGATTGCTTTTCATGGGCAGCAGAAGAAAGGGGATTTGCTTTTAAAAAAAAGAACTGGTGGGTGTTGCCTTTTTCTCTGCAGCTCAATTTCTGGCTTTGCTGCAGTAGCAAAACACTGCATATAAAACACCCCTATGGTTCGGTTTGCCGCGCGCGCGCACACAGAGTCGTATAGATGGGTACGCACAGCCCAGGCTGCAGCAGAACTGCAGAGAGCAGGCACTCTGGAAAACACAGATCATATGATCTGCCTTCCCCCTCCTTCTACTCCTCCTCTTCCCCCTCCCCTCTTAACTCCAACACAAGTTGTAAACAAGCTTGTAGCTAGAATCAGATTGTAACTCCTCCATTCCCTGGCTCCAGCAGTACAACCCAGGAATCTGAGGTGCAGAATCTCAAACCAAGAAATTTTTATCAAAAAAAAAAAAAAGAGTAGTGAAATATCAATTCCATGGGAAAGCAGCAGAGTACTTACCTATCCTTACACCCTTCCCTGAAGCCTCCAGTGGGAATGATGGGATAATGGGCACAGAGATTACAAAGAGCAATGCGACAAAGTTGGGGAGGGGGAAAAATAAATAAATACGATGTGGGATGAGGAAACAGAATACGTTTGAAGCAAACAGCTTGTGGTGCTGCATGCCATCACAGGCATGTGTATGTTTAGAAACAAGGAACAGAGACCGCTAGCAGGATGAAAGGGACTTCAGTGCTCAAAGCGTCTTGGTTTTAAGCAACTCAAACCACTGAGTGAACAGTTAAAACAAGGGGGGTGGGCAGGAGAAATCGGTGCTGTTCAGGTTTGGGGTTTGGAGGAAGAGGGAAGGTGTTTGGACGCATCGCAGCATCAAAAGAAGGGAACCCTGACATCCCCTCACTCCCTGGGTACAAAGCTGTGCTTTTAATTTCCAAAAGAGAGCTTCTGGCTCCCCCTGAACTCCAGCACGCAGGGCAAGGAAAGGCAGCAGTAAAAATAAGGGCTGCTCTGTCTGAGGAAACGTTACGCCATGCCTCAGCCCACCTTCTGGGCAAGTGATTTTGCAAGAGAAGGACCTCAATGCATTAGCTGGAAGGAGAATGGGATAAACATCAGTATTCTGGCCAGGAGGGGGTAGTGCCTCACGGGCTACAAATGCACCTCTGCCAGTGATTAAATTAGGCTTGGCTAATTAGGAGGACTGCTGAAGCAGTCCAAGAACTGACCCATACTACATAGCAACTGGTGCTCAACAAGTGCACAAGGTCACATTTTGAGAGCAGAACTTACAGTCAAGGACAAAGCCACCCTCTCCCACCACCACCAGAGAGAAGCTGCTTATATTCACCCACGCCCTGTAAGCACAACCATTAGGCATGAGGGAACGCATTCCAGCTTCTCGGACACCAGGTACAGCCTGCCAGGACCACATCCTGGCAGGATGCCGCTTTCCAACTGCAAGGATGAAGCAGTAAGAGCAGCCCCCTCTGCTTAGCAACACGCAGCGCCACTGCACACGTAACATCGTCGTACCCACGCACGTCGTGTACGTACACACGTGCGGTTACAAGCAGAAAAGCAAAGGCAGGGCCCCATACGGGCTGGCCAGGAGGCTGTTCCACTAGGCTGCTAACTAACATAGTAATATTCTCCAGTTACCTAACCCTTTTAATCTCAAAAGCATTTTGCAGGCTGTTTAGGCACAGAGCAATCACCCTTGTTCAGAGGCAGCTGCATTTTAATAAGAGAAGTATCTGAAGTATCTGTAAACAGTGCACAGTAATGCTGGAAAAACAAAAAAGTGATTCCTTTTTTCCTTTTTGCAACATAGAAACCAAAGCCAAGGCACTCGAAATAACAGAAGGTTTTGGATGAGGAAACAAAGGCATGGCGGTAATTTTCAAGGGACAAAGATCACCTGCATTTGGCTACAATCAATAAATCTGAAACATTGCCCCTTTCCGTTTGTGAACTGCAGAGGGCAAGCGGTAGGATAAGATAAGGCCGTCAGCTTGTTTTCTGCTTTAAAAGGCTGCATGTAGACCTAAAAATACAAGCAGGGTCCTCTCGGTGCCGACTCAGAAAAGCAGGTGGCATTCCAAGTTCAGAAGACTGAGGGTTCCCTGTTGAATTCACAGTGAATTTAAAACTCTTTGTATCTAGAAAGCATCTCAATGGAATGTTTCAGCGGTGGCAAAACCCAGTCAGAACAGACTGGCACATGGTTTGGATCCCTCAGCTGCCAGTCTGGAAATAAGATCAAGTTTTGGTTTGTGGCTCTCTGGTTTTGTTTATCGCTGTTGGAATGAGGCACAAAAGGTTACCCATTAGGAAAGAGATGCTCAGCTGCAGAGAAACAGCGTAAGATATTACTGAATAGTGAAGAAAATGAGTAAAAGGCAAGTAAAATGCAACTTACTTTGGGGGCCATCCTTTCCACTTCACCAGGTATTCTACTTTACCCTAAAGGCAGAAAAAGGGAGAAGAAAACAGGTGAACCCCGCAACCAAACATGGGCTAAGGTAGGAGAGGCAACCAATCAACAAGACTAAACTCTGCAACTGCAAAGCTCGTTTCCCACTGCGTTATTTTGAAAACAAAGCCACTTCCTCATGCAGCTACACTTGTTCTTTTCCTCACCCCCCCAAACACAGGTAGGCAGGGGTATTTAAGTGTGCTCGAACTACCACCAGCTTGGGTTCGTACCTTTGCAGAAGCCCAGCAGGCAGAACCCCAAACGCCAACAGGAAAGCAAGACTGCAACCACTCCTGCATGTACAGGCAATCCCACTAGAAGTCAGCACACATACACACGAGGGGGAGATGTATGCCAGGAGCAAGTGTCAGAGGAATTCTTTTTGAGCAGGGAGAAGTAATACAGTATTTCAGAACCTATGAAACGTCTCTTTGGCTTGTTCCCTTCCAGTTGCTACACGCTTTACTCAAACGCTGCGCCACCCATCACAGCGGCTCAGCCTTTTGACCCAAGCGAACGGCAAGCTCACAGCTGAAGTTGAGAGTTATCCGTTTATTTGTTTACTCGAAGTACAAGATTTAAAAAGCAAAAGAAAGCGCAGTGGTTGGAAACCACGGCCAAAGGCTCCCAGAGAACAGGCACGACTATTTAAATCTTTAATGTACCGAGGAGCTTGTTGAGCGCTTCGCACAGCACGACCGAGGCCTTCCTGCGTGCAGGGCGACCACCACCCCTCCAAGTGCCGCGGGCACCTCACACAAGCACAGCAAGCGCAGCGCTTGGGTACTTGAGCCAGCCCCGGGCTGGTTTTCCTCGTGGGGGGCTCCCCTGCTCCCCAGTGCTCGAAAACACTGTGCCCTGTGAGGCGCTTCCCACCGGAGGGTCTCTCCACGCTGCCGGGTTGATGCCCTTAACACCCCGTGGGGACGGGGTGCGCTCCCACAGCCGGGCAAACTGAGGCACAAAGCCGGCTGCCCCACCATCCCAAACCCTCTCTTCATTGTCATCGGCACCGATTTTGCCCCCCCGGGCTGCCCC
>NW_010238604.1:0-3956 GCF_000690775.1 Eurypyga helias | reverse complement strand
TATATATATATAAATATGACATCTGCAAAATATTTTGTTGTCTTTTACTCTTTCAATGAATTCTCTTTGGCCTCAGAAGATACACCTACCTTTTCAGTCTTTGTTCACTTGATTAGAAGACAAAAGCCATCAACACAATTAAGCTACAATCAGCCTTTATACTGAACCATATGTTCCTTTTTCCTCATTACATAAAAGAAATTGCAGGCTATTAAGTACCAAACCTTTGCCCTTAGACCAACTTTTACACTTACAGGAAAGCAAATGTTTTGATGTAGCCCAAATTCTCTATGAAAATCATATGAAATGAAATGACATTTTATACTTGATAACACTTTTAAAAAAGTTTGACAGCCATATTCAAACTGCTTTGAAGCAATGGCCCTAAGGGGTGGATTTTTCATTATTTAAATTGCTGAATTTTGTTATGCACAAGAAGATTTTGGTATAAAAAAAAAATCTCTGTTTGTATGTAGGACAGCAAAATGAGGCAATAAAGTGTTTTAATTTAATTGGAGTCCCAAAGCATAGAAATAGTTTATTAAAAATTCTACAATAATCATAAGGCAAAATTAGCATTGTTCAGCTGTCACAACTGCACCTCTTAAATAGGGTGTTTTAAGTTTAGTCTTAAATCCAGCTGTCCTGTGTTCCCAATATTTCATTTCAGGATAATGGCAACATCTTCATATCTTATTTATTCTCAGGTAAGGGTTGGATAATTTCAGCCATAACATACTTTTAGTGAGACTTTTGTCATGGAGTAAATTTGGGGTAATGTACTCTACTGGGATAAATTGTTCCAGTGCCAGCTTCAGACAATCTGTATTCAAAAGTTATGACAATAGTGGAGAAAATACATTTTGTATTTTGGCAGGTAAACTTTCATAAGAATTTTTCAAGGCTGAGCTATATGAAGCAGGACTTGTTAGAAAGAGACATTGTGAGCTGCCAAAACATTAAAGAATATGCATTGGCAAAGAGAACAGTGGTATCCTGGAATTATCCATCAAGCACTGGTGCATTCCTAGCTTCATCTGAATCCTTCTGGAGCTTGCAAGGTAAGCCTGACAAGTTCAAAGAATTGCTGGCTTCCGCACAGGGACGTTTCTCCATCTGAATCGCTATTTTCCTCCTGCTCTGCTCTTTGAAGAACAATGTTATATGCCCAGTACTTGGATCGTGGCCATTCTGAATACAGTCATGTGTCCACTAGTCCTTTTTTTTTACCACTGTGTTTTTCTTTTCTCTGTCAGAAATAAATAGTTCTGTCCTTAAATCTGTGGCCAGATATGTAATCCGAATATCAGACATTTTTTTGTATATGGATAGTTGCCTTAATTCCTCCCAGTCACTGTAACATAAGCCTCAACCTTGTCAGCTTTGTTGTTTTAACTTCCTTTTCCAGCAGACAGATTAACTGATTTCCTTGGCTAATGCCATACTCCCTCCCAATCATCAAATGACCTGAGGATGTCACACGAAGTCATTGTTAGGATTCTCTCTATCAGTACCAGGTACAAGTTGACTGGAGTTTTTAACTGCTGATTGTAAATATCTAGTCCAAAGATGCTGTTTGTTCTTTTCATCTCATAGGATTCTCTTGTGTTTTGGAATCGGGCATTTCTCTATATAAGACAACATCATAAAATATTTTCTTCTCTAAATGTGATTCTGTATATTCAACATTCTTTTCTTAGCTTTTTTTTTTTTTAAATATATATATTTATTCACAGCTGGATACTATGTCCTGTATTCAGAAGTTGGGGGAAAGATGTTGTAGTGGTTCCACAGCTTACGTTTCCCAGGACTGTGCCAGTAACTTCCTTCTTCATATTGCTAAAAAGTTCATTTATTGCTAACGCTGACACGGGCACTAAAGCCAGTCTTTACATCTTAAATGAATATTGCTATTTTTCATACACAGTCAGATTCCAGATTATTTCTCTTTCCAGCACTATTTGTAGGTGCTTACACACATAAAAATGAGTATGGTCAGATATGAAAGAAACACTTGTAAATTTAATGTGCTTTTTCCTCTTTTCCCACCCCCATAGCAGTAAGTGATATCTGACCCACCCAGAACAGCTACAGCAGTATGCGTGGGTGTGCTACTATATCTGCTAATGGCACTGTACATATTTCAAGGGGAAGCATTAATATGAGTTAGTAGAGCTGTCATGTTTTTAATTTCTTAAACATGACATGACTTAGAAGTCCTTCTGATGAGGAAAGTGGGTAAATACTATGAAGCTTGAAGAGTCCTAAAAGCACTTAAGATAGTTTCAGATCCTGTCACTATTCCTGTAAAGAAGGTAATCCTTGCTACACTGCTACTAGTATGCTTTGC
This sequence comes from Eurypyga helias, assembly GCF_000690775.1. Lineage (NCBI taxonomy): Eukaryota > Metazoa > Chordata > Aves > Eurypygiformes > Eurypygidae > Eurypyga > Eurypyga helias. The sequence goes on along the minus strand of NW_010238604.1, from coordinate 1,606 downwards.
AGTCTTTAGCTTCACAATCAACTGCTGCGATGCCAGCAACTATTGCAAGGGTATAGTTATAGGACTGCAGACATAAAGCACAAAACTACTGGGGGTCAGATCCACTAACAGACTGAGACACCTCAAGTGATATTAGACCCTTAAATGCAAAAAGGCTCAAAACTCTCATTCAGCTCCCAGCCCACTGTAGGGATTTAATGTCAAAAGATATGTCTGTGTCAGACCTTCAGCTGTTTCATGTCCTACAATTCTATTTTAGGAGAAACTCTGAAGTGTCTGGGGCTTGACATAATTGAACAGTCAATATTGAGCACATGTCTAAATTTCACTAGGATTCACAATTTGGGTGTTTCTCTGCCAGAGAAGGAGTCTTTTCCACCTGCTATCCTCGGAACATGTCTGCCCTGAGAGAACTGTCAGATAAACAGATTCCTTCTTTTTCTGGAAACACAGCTTCTGAAGGAAAGAATAATGGCAGTGGTAGTGTCTCACTTCTTCTGCAAAGGCAGGAGTAAAGCAGCCTGAAAGGATATGAAGAATTGGGATCAGCTCCCCTCACTGCCTCTCCTCCCCACTTGAAAGAAATACAAGCCACAACACCCAACTTACAAATGAATGATATTCTAAGGCATGTGGGATAGGGGATGTCTCACAATTTTCATACTGACCTGTTTCTGCTTTCCATAGATATTAAAAGTGTGTTGAAGACTTGCATGGAGTGAGGAGATGACATAAGAATTAGAGTCTTTCATCTCTTAGGGAGGACATACTCATTCCAGTTCCAGCTCCAGAGATTGTTTATGTATTTCAGTGTATGTTTTCAAGGGATATATGACACTCCTGAATCACAAAATTGAATTCAGAAATTTTGCTTTCATATTACTATCCTGTTTCCTAAATGACATTAGAAAAATGTACTGAACCCTGGTCCCCTCACCCTAGGAGAGTTTCTGTACAATCAAAAAGGTGGGAAAGGGTCAGCACGAGCAGCTTTCCTGGCAGAAGCACATGTAGTTTAAAGAAAGAAAATGGACAACATTTTCCTATCAGCTTTTTAGATGAGTCTCAGAACACAGTGCCATTGCTACTGTGATTCCTACTCTAAGACTGTTGAGTGTCTCCATTGGAGAGAGTTCTTTGTCACCCACATTGGCACAGTGGGTTACCCAGCAACTGAAGCTGCAGGAAGGAAGCATTCAACAGAGACCAGGGTCATTATGAATACCTTTCTTACAGCACTTTATTCCAGCACCATTACACAATATGTTAATGTGGTTTCACTACAATAATTTAATAGAGGGTGCCATCCAGTTTTAATGAATTTTAAATAGAAGTGGCCTAATAGAACAGATCTCCTAAAAATATAAATATATTCTACAGTTCATGTAATGATCACATTTTTTACCATCCTGTGTGTGATTCTAATGCATTATATTCCATCATATTTCCCACAAGAAGAGTGGCAAATCCGATCTGTTGTTCTAACATTTCAAACTAAGTTTTTCATAGAACGATAGAGTGGTTTGCATTGGAAAGTACCTTAAAGATAATACTGTTCCCGCCCCCTACCATGAGTAGGGACACTAGGTCAGGTTGCTCAAAGGCT
>NW_010238603.1:0-5484 GCF_000690775.1 Eurypyga helias | reverse complement strand
AGAGTCCCCTTTTCTCTCTCTTACACAGCTGCTGTAGGGAGACAGTCACACATAGTAAGCTACTCTTTCCTTTCTACTGCACCTGATGCCTCAGCAGGTAGTCTTGGAGTGCTTCATCACTCAGTGGTGCTGTGTACCTGTGGGCTGCCAGGTGGCTTACTGTCTTCAACTTCATTAGTCTGGAAAATGCACTTTTACAAATCTGTTGAATGAACAAGAAATAATTTAAGTTTTATTGACCTGGGAAAACCTTATTGACTTGAGAAAAACTGCTTACCCATATTTTGATCAACTTATTTCTGACATAATTTTTCAGTAAAGTACTCAGAACACAGAGTTTCAAAGGCCAGTGATCTTCCTTTTATCAGCTGTTTCAATACACATAGGTTCTCATACTAAGCAAGAAAGAAAAGCTGGTGTTCTGAAGTTTGATTTCTACACAAAAGAGTTACTTTATCCTCCAGATCAGCTTCAGCTTGTTCAGGACTTCATGCTTCACTACTGCCCATTTAGGACCTCCTTAGATCAGTCATTGCCCTTATCTCCCAGTAGATGAAATTATCCATTTTGCTCATCCTGGTGCTAAGGTCTGCTTTAGCCTTTCTGCAATTCTTTTCTTTCCCTTCCATAGAAAACCATTGCTTTTGTCCTGTCCTACCCTGACAGTGTGACTTGTTTGCCAGTTGTGAAGAGAGCTTAGGCCCAACTCTTCATGCTATCACTTCATGACTGATGATGTCAGCAAATGCAGGCAGTTGATACCCCTGCCATATATTTTTGCTTTGAGTCACTGGGTCATTGTAACTTCTCTAGCGTTTTGAAGAAGTGAATGTGAAAAGGGGCACAAGATTGGGACAAATACTTAATTACTTTACTGGAGATTTCAGGTGAACCACTTAAGAAAGTTATTACATGAAGTGATTATCTGTGATATCAGAAGGCACGGCTATACAATCCAGTCTTTGCAGAGTTATCTTTTTTGTAGGGGAAAAAACCCAAGAAGCACAAAAAAAAAAAAAAAAAGGCAAAACAAAACCAGACCTGCAAACCTTACAAAACTTTGTGATCGCTTTCCCCTTCTACATGTTCTTTTATGTCTATGTGAAATTATGAGGAATGTACTTAATTGTGACATATATTTCATAGCTACCCCTTCATTTTTGCTGTTTTCCAATTTGCAGTGCACATTAAAGCTAATAGCTTCAGTTCTCTCTCTGAGCAGTTTTGCATCTAACATAAACTTCAACCTGAAAGTACAAGAAGATCTGTCAAGTTTATTGTTTTTTCTTTGCTCCAGCTTGTGCCCATGTTAAATATAAAATGAGAATTGCTTGTGCTAAATATAAAATGAGAATTAAGATAATTTAATTCAAGGAAAAAATGTGAAGGAACTCATAACAGGCTATTTGCATGATCTAAGAAAATAGATTAGTTGAAGTACTTTCTTCTCTTTTACTTCCTGTTATTTTCAAAGACTAATTTATCAGCAATGAAGATCAATATACCCTAGTAAACAAATTTACTAATCCTTCTCATCATACTGGTGTGGGTGTCTGTGTTATATATGGTGTTATATATGGTGTTATCTTTTAAAAAATATCTGTTTATCTTTTATTAAAGTGAGAATAGTTTTAGCTCTCTGCCCTAGCTGATACGTATATTCTGAATTATAGCAAAGGGATTTACGTTGTTCTCAGTTATGATCTACAGTAATACCATAAATCTTCCTAGTATTGATTAGTCTCACAGAGCTGGATTTAGCTTCAGTGGAAAAGTGAGCTGTGAAAGGAATTAAGAGCAGTCTCAAAATAATGCTGTAATTATTGTGCCTGCAATCCGATGTTGGATATTTTTCAAAGGTACTACAAAGAACCATATTAAAAAGGGGTACCATATGGATAAGAGAGTCTATTTACCCTCTTAAGTATATGATGAACACAAATGTAATTGTTGCTACAAATATTACTATATAACTCCTGTATAGCAGCCAAATACACACATATAAATCTTCTTCAGTATATAGATCTTCTTCAGTGTAATTAAGTTAATTGCCTGTTTTTTTCTTTTTATATACTTTTTTTTTTTTTTACTTTACAGTCTTTCTGTGCAAATTAGGTTATTCCTGTACAGCATTCTAGTAAAAATTTCCAGTAATTTATGTGTAGAAAACAATGACCTCTGCAATCTCACCTAAGAATATTGATCTAAATATATCCTGCTGTTAGATTGCTTTCTTTGCCTTACAGGTTATACATGTATTGCGGTCTATAATTAACCAAAGCCTGTCTGAACTTTTACTTCTCAAGTTAAGAGTGAATTTGCAAGGTAGAAAAACATCTTAAATTTCTTTGCAACCACTTTTGTCCATATAGACAATCGGATTCAACTCCCTACTTGAAGAAATAGATCAGGGTGACCAGATTTTCTGATCAGATTCTCTGTGGGTGAAGGGGTGATGCTACTTCAGTTGTGCAGACTTAGTCAGCAGTAGAAATCTAAGCACTATGTCACCAATGACATATGATGCAAGTACAAAGAGAAAACGTATGTAAGAAAAAGCAATATGCTAATATGTTGCTAATAACAACTGCTAATTTGTGCTAATAATAAGGATTTCAATTCAGTTTTCAGGTCTCATCATAATGGGTAGTCTACAAAAACTGAAAGTGAGTGTCCCCTCTGCAACATCTACCATTAGACAAGAGCAAAATAGATTAAAAACAAGTTAAAATCCTGATTGTTTCTTCTCCAAGAGGGAAGAAATTGAGCACATGAACTGTCTGCTAAAGTGACTCAAACTGTGAAAAAATGAACCTCTGTCTCCTGAGGGAGACTTAACTAATATGCTAAACATCGTAATATTTTATAAACTGACTCATTAAAATCGTGCCAGCCTTAAGGATAAATTTCTATAATTAAATGTGGTATGCTTCAACAAAAATCTGCTGTTATTCTGTAAAACAGAAGAAATTTTGAGTAAAAGAGACTGTTCTAATGAACTATAAGAGACATTGTAGTTTTAATGCATGCCTTTGTTAGGAGATGATGAAGACTCTGCCACTGTGTAGCTAAAAGGAGTAAATTTCCAACTAACTAGATTTTAGCTATTATAAACTTATTCAAAATTGAATTGTGATGGATCTTAAATATTTATTGGCTAAATATATTTCTTGCTCTTGAGATAACAGTGCCTGAGTTTTACCTTTTTTTAATTAATTTACGTATGAAGAACTTTTGTGAAGGACTTGAGTTTTTCACTGTATTTGTACTCTCTCATGGAAAGACAACACAGAAAATCAGTTATATTATAACCTGTGAGTTAGCCAAGTCACCCCCAGAATTCTTAGAAATGGGGCCTGAAACTAATCTCTTTACAATTGCATTTGTTGAGATTTAGTCTAAGAAAACACATTCCTATGCCGTTTGTCTAGAAAGATATCATTGTCATACCTTCGTTATTTCACCAATAACCAGCTGTGCCCTGTATCACACTCCTACCCACACTATAACCTATTTTGAGGCCTTTGAATAAATTAGTTTTCCACCCCATCATCACCTTTCAAAACAAATCAGTTTGAAGTTTTTCTGGTTGTGACATGGGCTTTCGAGTTAATACATTCCTAAGTCCTCATTAGATTAATTCTATGTATGTCCCAAAAGGGGACTTCAGGTGTCTGTCTAGCCATAGCTTTTACTCTGCCTTTTCCTTTGCCTGAAATCATGTCTTTCTTTATTCAAACCAAGAAATTCTGCACTATCATATTTAAATCTTTACCTTCTCATGAAATAAATTAGTTCTGATCTCTCCTCCTGCCTTTGAATTAGTGAATTGACAGCTCTTCTCAATATTCACCATGTTTCTGACACAGAGATACCCTTTTAAATATAGCAAACTGAATTCCTCAATGGCACATAGCAAAGGATTATCAAAATGAAAATTTGCTCATGTGTATACTTGCATATATTATGTTTTCTCTACAAATATACTGCAGTGCCTTCTGCACAGGACTGGGTTTTTTTCTTGAATATTTTTCCAATTTATTCTCCCTACTTCATGGGAAATGGTTAAAAGAGAGATTCTCTCCTGTCACAAAACCGATCTGAGTATTTGAAAGATGTTTTTTTTTCTATGCCCAATTATTTTAATTTAGGACTTCATTGAATATTTTGTCAAAATGTCATAAAAAAAAAAGGTACTGCACTAATAAGTAATCAGGTCAAATGCAAATCTAGTTAGTATTTGATACAAGTATGTATTTCAGCTTACAAAGAAAAACAAAATTAATTTTCTTTTTTCTTGGTGACTAACTAGAGTTCTCCCTCATACGCACACCTATTAGCCCAAAGATTGTTTAAAAGCTTCTGCAGAGTTCATTATTTCTTTAGTTTGCAAACGGGTGACAGCCAAAGATCCACAGAAATTCAGGATATGGCACTCAGGAACTGTCCAAGTTTCATTCAAATGCAAACTTTAGACTAGGCAATTTTTTTTTGTTATTTTAGATAGAAATACCTTTTCTAAAGAAAAAGTTTTCAAGAGGTCACTTGGTTATGATGACACCATCACTAGAACTGCTGGTCTACTTGGAGTTGTGTTGGGAATATGTTTAAAAGAGAGAGAGAGACTGTCACACTGGAATCTGAAAGGAGAGGAATTCAGGTTTTCTGGCACATTCATTAATCCCTCCTTTCACTTCATGTACTACATTGGTATTGTTCTGTGTACTGGTGTGAAATAAAAAAAAATAAAAGATAAATGATGTTGTTGAGCTACAATTCTCAAGCACTGAATGATCACTAATGGCATGGCTGTGTCACGCAATCCAGCACTATGTCATAACTCTAGACTGCTTCTCAGTATGTGGAAACCAACACAGCACAATGCACTACCAGTTCTGGCTGTAGAGTATCGTACCAGCATGGCACACCACATGATTCTCAGTATGTCTACCAGGCTCTGTCTGACAGGAGAATCTGTGATGACATGGCTTTCTTGCTTCCATGACTAGTTCAGATTCCATGGAGTTAGCTCCACAGTGCTCTGTGGAAGACACATCATATCTTACCACCACTCTTAGAAGAAAGTTGCAACAACCATAACTGATGGTGTAATTCTGAATATATTACATTCATCATAGGGCCCTGATTTATAATTCAAGTATCATATACCAAACCGTACTTCAGAAGATAATATTTCTATTCTTGCAACAAGTTCATTCTGGCAATTTTGTTTTTTGAGGAAGCATAGACAAGACAGCTGACCCAAACTGCCCAAAGGGATATTCCCTACCATATGACATCATTCTCAGTATATATACTATAGAGAGTTTGCCAGGGGCCAGCAATTGCTGCACAGGGACTGGCTGAGTGTCAGTCAGTGGGTAGTGAGTGGTTGAATCTCCTGTTTTCCCTGGTTTGTTATTTTTTTTCTGCAGTTTTGCCTATTTTCTATTTCCTTACAACTTATTTTATTTTATTTTATTT
>NW_010238602.1:0-244 GCF_000690775.1 Eurypyga helias | reverse complement strand
CCCGCGCAGCGGCTTCGGGGGGAGCGCGGGCGGGTAGGAGGGACGGCGAGCTCGCGATGTTTCTACAGCGACATGACGTGTTAGAGGCACTTGGTGATAGGGCCGGGGGGTATCACGTGGCTCTCGGGGCAGGGGGAGCGCAACGCTGCGCTCGGAATGTTGCGGAGGTCTCGCGTGATTTCCGTTTGAGCCGTGGGTGTTGCGAGCGGTGGCCGCGCCTGAGGCGCGGAGGCTGTCGGGAACA
>NW_010238601.1:1143-1904 GCF_000690775.1 Eurypyga helias | reverse complement strand
TGGCATCTGCCAGAGGAGAGAAGAATCTCTGCTGCGGCAGGACACACCTCACCCACTGAACACATACTCACAACACATGCAGGAGGATCACAGCCAGCAATCTCACTAATGATATGCATCTTTCTCACAGTTGTTAACAGATACCACTGGAAACACTGGGCTTCTTTCTGAATGGTGCCCCAGAGTTCTCCAAATCCTTTATAAATGCCAATGGCTTTGCTGCTGTGAACCTCTTTATGATGAGCACGGCCACAACACTGCCCACCCCCCGAGACTGGAAGCGATCTCCCCACAAGCACAACGCTTACCTTGTCCAGCTTGTCCACTGTAGAGCACGTAGTTATGAACTTGCTCTCTGGGATGCCGCAGATGGCAAACACACCATTCAGAATCCGTCGGTCACTGACCTGGGGGTGGGAGAGGCTCAGGGGAGATCCCCCTACCACCATTTCTTCTTGCCCCAGAGGTGCAGGAAGCTGCAGCTCTTGGCACCTCCACCTGCCTTTGCACCGGCGCCTCAGCCCCATGGGAAGGGAAGGCACAGAGGTGTGAAAACCACATAGCTCTGATCTTACCTTAATGAGAAAGTCCCCGAGCTGCAGGTCACTCAGGATCTCGTGCACAATCTTCAGGCACTCAGCATCAGGAATCATGGGATCAAAGTGCCCAGCAATGTCAAAATCCTAGGGGCAGAAGCAGGGGCAGAGGGTCCTGGCAGAGCTGAGGTGCTTCGGCTCCACCAGGCATACCGCACAGCCCCA
>NW_010238601.1:376-1049 GCF_000690775.1 Eurypyga helias | reverse complement strand
CGCGGTAGCGCCCCCTGTTCATGGCCGGGTTGCCCCGCCTGTAGACCTTAGCGATGTGGTAGCGTTTCAGGTGGTTGATCTTGTTCATCGCCAAATAGCGAGCAAAGGGCACCTGAGGTGCCGAGGAGTTAAGGACACGAACGGGGAGATGTCCTGAGCTGCAGTAAGACAAACCCCAAAGCTCCCCATCTCCCTTTTGCTCTGCCAGCTGCTCCCCCATCTCCAGGGAGATCATCAGCCCAGGCTGACGATGAACCACGCTGAGCTCCTCCAACACCAGCACAACTCCATTTCCTCCTTCTGAACCACAGTACGTCAACACCTCACACACACAGACCTTTGCTAGCGCGTTTTGCCCTGTTACAGCGCGATCAGGGAGAATTCAATGGACACAGAGACATTAGAAGCTCACCATGAGCTTTTTGGTGAGATGTGGAGGTGGAGAAGGTCTGGGATAGACACCTGCTGTGTTCCTGCAGCAACCACGGCTGCTCTCAGAGCACCCACCCCTGGAAAGGTGGACCAGGCAGAACAGGAGCACAGAGAGGTGCAGGCTGTAACTGGGAGGAGGCAACACCAGTACGGTGGAACACACTGGCGCATGTCCACAGCCCATAGAAGAAAGGGCAGCTTTGCTGCACGTCCTGAACCAGCTGCGGGGCGAGGTGGGGTC
>NW_010238601.1:0-261 GCF_000690775.1 Eurypyga helias | reverse complement strand
CCGCCGCGAGTCCGCGGGGCGAGCACAGGATACGGTCAGGTCGTAGCGCAGGGCCAGCAGCTCTCCTCCCTGGTCCTGCAGCTCGTACACAAGCTTCGTGTCCTCCCCGTACTTCCCCATCAGCGTCTCCTGGGAAGAGGCAAGGGGGCTGGCAGGGCGGCTCTGTGGCGCAGGGTCCCCCAGGAATGGAGTCCCAGAGAGAGAGTTCCACAGCCCAAGTCGAGTAGAAGGGGGGCCATGACACACATCCCCCCGGGGGAT
>NW_010238600.1:12034-14625 GCF_000690775.1 Eurypyga helias | reverse complement strand
TTTTTCCCTTTTCAAAGATGGGGGTCAAATTTCTCCTTTCCCAGTGAGTGGCAAGTTCACCAGACCACCACAACTTCTCGAATATGATGGCATGGGTGAAGCCAAGCAGAGGGATGTGGTCGGTTTGCTGAGCACCACGATGCTACCCAGGCAAGTCCCGTCCAAGGAGCCTTCTGCATCTTTGCAAGGACAATGGTGAAAACGAAGAGTGTGAAGAGATTGGATGGAGCAGGAAGGTCCCAAAGCTTTAGAAAACAAGTTCAGCAACAGCGTGTGCCCTTCCAAAAGCACCCGTGCTGGCACGTCCATGCTTGCGTAGCCCCACCTGAGCCAGCTGAACACTATGACTCTCACCGTTTTTAACATACACAGATCCTACGTTGCAAAACCAACTCCTCTGCATGAAAAAGTTTAACAGGGATGTTTCTCAAGCCTGTTATGAGCAAATCTGGCTTTTGGAGTCACTGTTATCTGGCTTTTTTTTTCACAGGCAAAGCTATTTCAAGTTCAGCTTGAGTCTGCAGCAGGGCTGTAAATTATATTTACTTAAACCCCTGTTCCTTAAATACATCCATTAATGCTATCTGTGCAAATTAATCCTACCTTTTATGATGTTCTGAGGAAATATTTCATACACTCATTCTGTTTTTAAGGCAAATTCCAATAAAAAATAAAAGTAAAGGAATGGAAAATAGAAAGCTCAATATAATCTGCATTTGTATGTATTTTTATTGTGAGTTTAAGTTCCTTTTCCTCTGGGTCTTAAGGCACTTCATGTTGATGCCACAAAGCAGGTAAGTCAAAATACCTGAAAAATTCACATTTGGGGCCTTCATATAATACAGACATATCTCCCTTAGTTGGAAAATGACTTTCTGACCTTCATTAATGCCCACAAATATGTATTTTTTTTTTTACTGCAGTGATTTAATCTCTTGGTAGCCTGCAGAATTGTTAATGAATGGAGGCTGTGGGAGGCAGCCACCTCCACCGAAACATGCTACTATCTCTGGCATCTCTCGAGGAATCTGAAATACATCAGGACACACACTGATAATACAAGCTGCCCTGATGCATGGTATTATTTTCGCTGCCAGGAAAAAGAAAGAATGACGCTGCTCTCAATTCTGGCAACACATTTAACAGCCACCTCTACAGCTCCTCTTGTTTCTCCTCTGCACGCATGCTTGCGGACCTGAAGGAGGGAATGGCGTAACGAAGCCAGGGAGAAGTTTGTTTCCAGCACAGCGTTGCTCCTCGGCATCGTACAGATTTATTACTCACACTGTTGTGAGCAACCCTGGACCACAGAGTCCCCGCACACGGACAGAGCTCACCCAGCCTGTTGCACACACCCTCTGCCTGGGTCTCCCACATGGACTTTAAGGGATCAATCCAGCAAATTTAACAGGGAACGAAGTGACCTCCTCTGATACTTGGCCATAAGTATTCAACCTTTTCTCAAGTTTTCAGACCTACTCCCCACACATTGCTCAAATTCTTACGTTCACCTCTGGGTCAGAGGGAGTTGATGACCCTCAGGCTAGTGCCTAGGATGTAGGTCGGGGGGATGCGTGTGGGTCCACGCCCGACCACGGCTCTGTGTACCACCACAGGGACCTGACACCTCTGATGATGGCTCCGCTTGCCCTGTGCGCTCTTCAGCGAGGGGTAAGATGACATCTACCGACATGGACATCTGTCCTTCATGGCGAGCATGAGCCCTACTAGTCAGCCAGCAACTCCAGTGCATGAGATGCAGCTCTGTGATGGCCACGGCTCTCCGCAGCTTCCCCGTCCCACATCTCAGCTGCTCCAGCACTGCCTGAGGTTCGAAGGAACAGTGCTTAGAAAAAACTCCAGCTGTGGACTACATACTAAAAAACTACTTAAAAATAATTGGGGGCCGTTTCTCGCTTTTGTAATTAGTACCTTGGTTCCGGGTGCCTGGCAAAGGTCACAGTGGCAAGCTGCACTTTGTGATTTTTTTTACTGATCTCAGTATGTTCCCTAACAGGAGGTTTATCATCAACTGTTTTCATTTACATCTGAGCACACAAAGCCTACTCAGTTCTAGGGGGCAAAAAAGGGGTTCAAGAAAAGCCTTTGACTTCTCCTGTGTCCTGGAGTGAGCATCAGCAGCGTAGTGAGAGACAAGACTTTGTAGGAGCACCGACTCGCAGACCTTTTAGGCAGAGGAATCAAACCGTGTCTCGTTTACTTCCACAAATAAGTTGGCTGAAGCAATGAAAGTAGAATAAATAGCATAAATGCATCACCAGTAACCTGCAGCAGGCGATATATGAACATGATGGAGTATAACTCATTTATCATGCTCTTTAGTTAGTAGCGACCATGTACATTTCCATTTATCCACTGTTTAATTATGCACAGCAGCTCCTTTCCCATATATAGACATACCAAACGCAGCCATTCATCATTTCTATAGTTTATGTCTTACTTCATTTCAGTTCTCTCTTGTCTCTACTGGAGTTTAAATAGGAGCTTTTGTTCACGCATCCAACCCTCTCTTTTTTTCTTTTCCTTGCAAAAAGTATTCCCTGCCTCCCCACATGCAGAACGTGTATCCT
>NW_010238600.1:7505-12003 GCF_000690775.1 Eurypyga helias | reverse complement strand
TACACGTCCATCCCACATCTGGCTGTCCCACATCTGGCCACTGCTGAAACCAAGGGGGAATTTTGTCATGTGCTTCACAGAGTAACAGGATGGGAATTGGGAGTCTCTGAACGAAAAGAAGTGAGGGAGATAGATTTCCCAAGGATTTTACTCTTGGGGAAGAGTCCTCAGTCATCTGCCATGGTCTTACTTCCCCCGGCAGGAAAAGGGGGAAGCCAAGAGCACATCTGTGAGCCCCCAGCATCCCTCTGGCCACTGAGGCAGGTCGCCTCTCCTCCCCTGCATGAAACTACTCCCCCAGCATTCCCCTTCCATTGTGCTCTCTTCCACTCCTCCTCCCCCACCATCTCGTTTTCTCTCTCTCCCTCTCTGTCCCACACCTCCCCCACGTTCTTCTGGGTCTATTCTCCTCCCGGTATATAACTCACATTAATGTCAATTGGAGTTATGCACGCGTACGAAGGGGAGAATGGACCTCTTGGAGCGGAGCTAATTAAGCTCTTCTTTAGAAGTCAGAGCCTGTAATCTCGCAGACATCAGTAGCCTGCTGTCAATCAAGGTGCATCCTGGGCTGCCAGAGATTCGTGCCTACCTGTTCGCTTCTGGGTTTCCGACAATTAGTGATCGGCTGTGATGGGGGCAGGGAGGGCGGCAGCCGCGCTGGATTCAGCCTCTTCTCCATCAAAGCCTTAAAGTAGCCCCTGGAATGGACTCTGACTTTTGGAAATGCCTTAATATGCATGCTGCCACCTAAATTCTGACTCCAGTCACATCTGTGTAACTCCTCCAGTGCCAGTGAAACGCACATACTGAAAGGAGCTGTTTGCATTTAACTCTCTAGAAACTTCACCTCCAGCTGGCAGTCATCAGAAGATGACATCGCCTCTGAAGAGCCACCTCAGTGTAAGCAGGAAAGGCACTACCAGGGTTCCTGCTATTCACGTTCAATTTATTTCTTCTCCATTCACCCACAGCCACCCCAGCCTGCAAAACTCCCCACTAACAAGCTGCCACTGCCTCTACTCGCGCTGAGCAAAGCCACACTCGGCTGGACACCAACGGGCACCCTTTCTCCCACCACCACCCATGGTACCCAAACCCAAACCTCCATCGGCTGCAAGCCAGCAGCTGGCCACAACCCGAGAGTCGTGGCAGAGACAGTCCCTTTCCAGCACCTGGTAGAGCGTCAGAGATGCTCGACAGAAACCCCTTGCCCAGGCAGGGAACCCCTCTCCCAGCTGCACGGGGTTTGCTCCCCAGGAGACCAGCACTGCTTGCTTGGGGTCCTCCTCTGACCCCAGGTTACACAAGAACTCAGTCTTCCAGTTAGTCTGAATGACTGTAACTTCCTACAGGAAATAAAAGGATTTGCTGTTTCTTCCCATATAAGTACTTAATGACACAACTTGAATCTAGGGGAGTCCCTTTGAAATGTCTCGGTTCACCTTCAGCTCATCTCAAAAAGGTGGCATCATCTTGGCACAGTGGACACCATCACTGCTCTACTCCATCTCACTTTCTCTCCACCGGCTGCAAGGCCCTTACAGCTTCGTTTTTACATTTCTGTCCCAAATTCCCTCTCAGTTATGCCATAAACCCAAAGCACCATCAGAGGCATGAACCGCCCTGCACCAACACACCAAGCCACACAATCCAGACATCCCCAGTGCCCTGCAAAACCTCTCTGCAGCTCCAGGCACCAAGTTTCCGATCAGGACCCAATGAGCAGAAGCAGCGTTCAATGCACCAAGGGAGACTGGACTGAAACAGCTTTTTCCAGCCTTATTTTTGGTGAAACCTAACTAAAAAATACGAAAATTCAACTGTAAGGTCATTTAGTAACAAGCTGAAAAGCAGATCCCATTGAGTACCAAGGGGAAGGGATTATTTTAGAAGTTATAAAATATCCTTTTGGTGGTTACCCGAAGTAATCCATAAGGAAATGCACCATGATTTGCAATGATCCGCACATACTCTGATTTCATTTGCATTTTTTATGGATATAAAAACTTTAGAGTTTAAATTTCAGCTGTAAAGTGAAACGCATAAATATTATATCAGATTCACTCTCTATTTAATACAGCTTAAGGAGAGGCGAAGGACCAAGTGAAGTCCCTGCGGCTTAGAAAAGAAAGACGAGAATTTGAAACGTGACTTATTTCTTACACCAAAAAGCCCACTCTAGCTGAGAAAACACTGGTGTCCTCTTCCCTAAGGCTTTTACTGTACTTCATTCTTCTCCTTACAGGTAACAGCATTGCTGTCTAGCTTAGTGTGGTATTTTGCTGGAGTTTTAGAATGGAAAATAACCTAATGGTCTAAATTCATCTAAGTGAAACTGGGGGAAAATCCACCGAGTTCAATTAACTAGTTCATTTTCACTGCCTTCAGATTTGTCACTTTGATCAAACTGTGTGTTCAGTAGGCAGGTGGCTTGTGGGAACATGGATATCAGGTAATATGAGTTATTTCCCTTAGTGTCGACTGAAGAAGTCCAAAATACCGACGGAGAATCCAGCCCAGACTCACGCTGTCCCCACCCGGGTAAATCAGAGTGACGGCCAAACTTGTCTCCGAAGGCTTCATTCACTTGTCAAGTTCTCAGATAAAACTCTCCAGCCTCTTCTCAAATCCTTGCCCGTGCAGCCCCAAGCTCGTCTTGAAAATAGCAAGAGTGACCGTGTTTTTCCATTTACAGTGGTGATGTGAAATTAATTTAATTATGAAGTGCTTTGTTGTCCCTAGACTCAAGACCACACAGAAGTGCTTGACAAATAAATATGATTTCTTGATGATTGTCAGGATTTCATCTGCAGTTATAAACCAAAGAGACTTGATTTCAGTGCTACTCACTGCAGTTTATTTTGAGGTTTTTTAAAATTCACTGCCTGGTACTTTGCAAAAGACATCTGGTATGGGATCCTGTAATGATCTCAAACAGCACAGAAAATGCTCAACAGCTAATTAAGTTCTGCTTTTAGATCAATCAAAAATCCAGCTATCCAGCACACGTTTTCAGACACGTTCCTGCGTGGCTCAGGCACCGTTAGGGATCAGAGACAGGGAGCAGCATGTGGCATAATATCTGTGACTGAATTTGCATCTCTGTACATACCAGTGCCACCTCTTTCTGTTCTTCAGCTGGAGCCAGGCCTGCCAAAATTACAACTGTAACTTAAAATCCATACAGTTGAAAGCCAGGTTGTTAGGGGCTTGGGTCTTTTTTCTGAATTTAAAGCCATATTGTCCTAAAAAAAGGCACATCAGGAAATTAATTCCAGTGAGGGAACAACACTATGTAGGATACAACAGCCTTGTACCCAGGATGAGTAATGCTGAGTGTGCGAAATTATTTTGTTAATAATAAAGAAGCCCTTATTATAGGATTGGATATAATGTTAGAGCTCTGGCAGCAAAATCCTTCTACAGTTAATTCTAGTTAGGGAAAATTGCATTAGGACTTTATTTAATTTTTTTAAGCCCAAGATAGGGAGATCATGACTGAACACTTGTACAGTTAATACAATGCTTAAAGACGAAAAGACAGAGTGCTATAACTAATTAAACTCTAAAACTTTGTAACAGGAGCCAAATTCAAGTCCTCCATCATTTGCATTACTCATTGCCACATCTTGGACAAAAAAAAATACTCTACGTTTCTGGAAATACTTTTAACGTTCTTATATCCCCCGGTTTTATTCTGACCTTTCTGCAGTAACTGGGTTATACATTTATTCACACAAATCAGACTTTGGTACCTGTCCCTCTGACAGTAACCCAGCATCTAAAAATCTCCCCTGGGTCCTTTATCTATTTACAGTGTGTGTGTATGTATATGGGGTTTTATCCACACTATTTATCTGTACCAAAATATCTCTGAACCAAGTATAAAGTCACAAAAAGATACTTTTAACCAAGCTGCTCATAAATGTAATCCCCTAAGTGCCGCAAAGGACCAGCCACGCACTGCCGACTACCCAAGTGCTAACGCTGAGAATCTCCATTCGGAGATGGCTGACCTTAGCTCAGGAGAAAATCAAAATAAAAGGGGAAGAAAAATAATAAAGCTGTGGATGTTCCATCCCTGGAAGTGTCCAAGGCCCGGCTGGATGAGGCTTGGATCAGCCTGGTCTAGCGGAAGGTGTCCCTGCCCATGGCAGGGGGTGGGACTGGGTGGGCTTTAAGGTCCCTTCCCACCCAAACCGTCCTGTGATTCTACGAAGAACAGTCCTTTCTGCCTTCCAGACCCTTGGTGAAATTAGCTTTTATAAGTAACGGGACATTTTGTGGCCCAATCCTTCCAACTCAAACCAGAGGTGACTTCAGAAGCCCCCCAGGGCGCAGAGAAGCCCCAGCTGTCGATAGGAGCAGCATGTCAAGGTGGAAGATGCTCCAAGGACCATGAATCTGGAGAGAAGGGGGAAGGCTGTCTGCACTCCCCATTATGCACCTGATCTCTGGCTCTCAGCAAAGTCATTTAAACTGCTTTCCCACTGCA
>NW_010238600.1:1926-7464 GCF_000690775.1 Eurypyga helias | reverse complement strand
ACAGGTCCCGACTGGGAATTGCCAACAACTTCTCCACGGCTGGTTTTACCACAGGGAATGGAGTCGTGTGTTTTTTCCACAGCAAAATTGAAATCCCCTTCTATCCTGTCCTCACATGAATCTTCTTATTTAAAAGAAAGCAAAAGGGTCTGGATATGCAGAGGAGGACAAAGGTATCCCAGAGAATCAGAATGTCCTCTCAAAATGGGCCAGAATTTTGTTAATGAACAAAATCAGCGCATCTCAGCTGTGCAGAAAACAGGCTTTCCTGCCCCAAGACCACGCATTATGTTGTTCAGCCATAATAAACTGATGTATTATACAATTAATACTAATAAAATTGGACTGAAAACTTACTCATAAATCCTCTGGAAAGTACTTAGGAAAATTATAAGAGCCAAATCCTGCTGTTCTTATCAGAAAATACATCCCCTTGAAGCCATGTGAGCTCTGAGTGACTGAGCCGTGCAGATCTTAGTCTCTATTGCCTGCAAACTAATGATTCCTGTCTGAATCTCTCCCAGATATTGATTTCCAGTCTCCGCACCCGCCTGTCCATCACTGCAATCAAGGTCCTGCTTAGGGGAGAGCAATTTACCGCCCAACTCTCATAAGACAAGTGACACAAATTTAGGATCCTCATATACTTTGCCCATCACTCACTGAATAATATTGAATTGATTCAGATAGGTTTTCTTTTATCATTCTTAGCTTACAGTCATTTTGTCCTCCACGATTTCCACACTGCTCCGTGACATAAAGCGCAAAGTCAAAACATACGCAGTGCTTGCTGCTAAAGCTAACGCTGACACCTGCGTTATACAAGCTGATAGTCCTTCTGATTTTTTTCACTCCTAGGGAAGGTCAGTTTATAAATCCAGACATTCAGCAGCAAGATTCGATCACCTATAAAACGCCGCAGGCATGAATGACATTCACAGGGTCTATTAGGGTACAGACGTTGCCTAATCCCTTCCCATATGTATGCCAGTAATTCCTACACAGAACCGCACATCTGCCCTGGTGACTCTTCTGTGTGGGGTTCTGTTAAACAGCTTGTGAGATGACCATGACCCCATGGTGCAGCCACACGGCCGGCAGCGGAGGTGCCTGCGCACCAGGCCCTGCCTCCCCTGCTCCCCGCTAACGAGGGGCCAAGGGCCCCTCCGGCAGACCGCCAGCCAGGCCCAGTGCCGTCCGTCTTCCTTCACCGGCCACTCAGCAGGCAGAAGAGGGTCTGCTGGGGAAATCCGGTCCCTCCAATTCGGCCTCTAGCATGCATCTGAATGTTGGTGCCTACTGAAGCCATCAGCAGCCCGAAACCCTCCAAGACCCCCAGGGCCTGCCTGCCTGGCTCCTGGCAGTAATACGACACACGGGATTTTCCTCTGCACGGCTTTACAGGAACCTCATTTTCTCCAGTGACTAAAGAGGAAGGCACTTAGGCATTTACTTTACAAGGACTATTTCTTTGGGCCCCTCACATTTAGGGGTAGGTCAAAGGCAGGCAGGCCCGGGCTCAGTGTCCCCACAGCAGTCATGCACACAAGCTTGGCTGGGTGACGCTGGGCCATCACAACCTGTGTGTAAGGACAGTGTACATGGAAGGAAACGATGCTGACAGGGAAACAGGCATCCCCAAAAGTGCACAGAGTTGTTCTCATCCTTCCACATCCCCATGGTGAATGCAGAAGGCAACACAAGTTCTGAACTGGGGCTGAGAACTGGGGTGGGGGGACACCTACTACCTGTGTCCTTACACACCACAGTGTCTTGTCCATGCCAGCTAGCTAAGGCCTAACTTTGGGAGAAATAGCAGCAACCACTCATGACAAAACTGAAGTGGGAATAATTATATACACTTATTTTTATGCCACTGATTTACTGAAATATATTACTTCTGCCTTCTGGCTTCAAGGACAGTCCTTTCCTAAAATAATAACAAAAATGCAAAAAAGCCAAAGCATTCCAGTAAACCTAGCGACCAGGCTCAAAAGCCTCCTTAATCTTTCCAATTACATAAAAATCTCCCACAGACAAGCCTCCACAGAGGCTGCTGTGGATGCAGCCTCCCCTTCCCAAAAGAGAGCTCAGACCCACAGAAAACGAGCAGCTGGATCAAGAAATCCCCACAAACAAGCAATTGGTATCTGTCCAGCTCCGATACAGGAAGACAAACACTGATTCTCCTTCCAAAACCTGCTCTTTTCCCATCCTTGGAAGCAAACCCAAAGCAATTTCTCCATGAAAAGTTATTAGAACTGTTTTACCACACAAGCCCCTCAGAGACACACTGTTCCCTTCCCCAGACCGCTCTCTCACACACTAAGGACTTTCCACTTCTGACCATCAATAAACAAGGAACTTTTGGGAAAATACTCCTGTAGGTGGGAAAATATTTTTCACGTTTTCAAAGAGTGCAGGTAAATCAGGGCAGTAACAGGGTTTACGCTGCAGCAAAGCACTGGGAAGCTTTGCAGCTCCCCACAAGAGCAAACACAATTCAGCCTTTGGGCTGGCCCAGCACTGACACTAGGAACATGATGCTCATGGTCCTCATCAAAAGGCACATCTGCCCGTGCTTGACAATGCCCATACACTTGACACTGTACTTATTTTAAAGGTTTTGGGCTGGATTCAGCTCTTGGATAAACTATGCTAGCCAACATAGCTTCCCATGACCAGGGGAGGATTGGAGGGTATGCAGCTGGCTTGCTGGTGAGATTTTTGCCCTTCGGTGATACCAACCGAAGAAGCATTTTCTGCTTCTGGTGTCATGTCCCGTACCACACACAGTGCCCATCACCTCACCTCTGCTCGAGAGGCACAACCTTCCACGCATCCCTGCTGCACATCCTTCCCTACCTCTAATCACCAGTGACAGCACTGCTAGAAAAGGCATCCTGATTTTCATTTCCAAAATCTGCTCCTCCAGAAATCCTTTCCCCATATGGACAAACAGGATGTAAATGTCAGTCAGTCCTGGTTTTTCATTGACTTAAACAGCACAAGGGACTGATCATTAATTCACAGCCCACCATCCGTGCTCTCCTACAGGACTGGTCATTCCTGGAAGTCATACTCCAAACTTCTTGTTATTTAGTTCTTTATTTACGCATCAGACATTTGTATGAGCATCCATCAAACATCTGATCTCTGGGCTCTGAGTCACAGCACAACCCTCAGCTCATCTATCACGGCAGCCCAGCATGCACGCGGTTGAAGATTCAAAACAGGTCTCTTAAAAAACATCATGTTTTGGCTTCTTGCAGAGGGTGATTAATTTTTAGAGCAAAATTTGCATAAAATCTTTTCAATCTATTTGCAATTACCAGAAATTGAAACAAGTGACAAACAGCTTTGAGCACTTGTTTTCATCTGTGTGTTACCCGAAAAGCCTTGAACTAATTGAAACCCGAAGTTTCAAGTAAGAAAGTTGAAATAGGACTTTCAAGTACTCAAAAGGCCACAAATCTTAAGAAACAAATTATTCTACAGAGAAGAAATACACAAGGATTATGTATTATGGTGGCCTACAAGAAAGATGGAGGGGACTTTTCCAAGGGCAGGGAGTGTAGTGACAGGACAAGGGGTAACGAGTTTAAACGGAAAGAGGGAGATTTAGATTGGACATCAGGAAGGAATTCTTCCTGGAGAGGGTGGGGAGGCACTGGGACAGGTTGCCCAGAGAAGCTGTGGATGCCCCATCCCTGGAAGTGTCCAAGGCCAGACTGGATGTGGCTTTGAGCAACCTGGTCTAGTGGAAGGTGTCCCTGCCCGTGGCAGGGGGTGGGGCTGGATGATTTTTAAGGTCCCTTCCAACCCAAACCATTCTGTGATTCTATGACTCTATGAATATTTGGAAATGCACAGCTATATGGAGTGCACATAGCCATGTGTGCACATGTATGTGTGGCATGGTGGAGGGAAAGGTTCTGTCATTGACATCTATTAGTAGAGATGTACAAATAATTGCTTTTGGGGTCAGTGAACACAAACACAAACACTAGGTTGCAAAGACGGTTTTACACAAGAAGGAAAAAAAAATCAACAGTTAAACATGCAAATGATGTATTTTTTCAGATGAAACTATTCTCAATATTTCCTTGAATCTGACCTGAAAGTGTACGTATATGTCCTTTGATGAGTGGAAATGGAAGTGTCCAAGGGACTGCATTTAAGAACAAGGGAGTGACGGTTTTGATGTACGTGCATAGCTGTTCCCTGGTTATTCTGCCCTGCACAACACCTACGGCGTGTGATGTGCACATGCATGTTCACACCCACTTCTGCCACTTTAACACAGGGTATCCCTTCTCATGTGGGCTTCTCTAACCTCCCTAGCCACTCCACACATTTCCATTCTGTAGGCAGTGTCTTCATGCTTTGCAATTTGCCTTATTTCTCACCATTTCGCCTCGCTTCTCACTTCACTAGCTTTCTATAAATTGGTCCTTTCATGTTAAAAATTAACTGCTGTTGCATTTAATTTGGACATCCAACTCTCTTCTCCAGTTGCTCTGTGACTCTCCATGCAATTCTTTTCCTTTCTTCTGGGCACCTCCTGCAACAACTCACTTAAAAAGAACTGCCCTGGAAGTTTTTCTGGAAGAGCTTTCACCGTTACCTGCTGCCACAACCAGATTACATAGGATCCACTCAATTAACGCCATCTCAGTTAAAAGCTACGGGATCGACCCAATCTCAGGGCTGAAGATGAAACAAGGAAAAGCAACACACTCCGGCAAAGTGAGCGGCAGAGCCCAGGCAGAACCACTGCCTCCTGCCTGCCTCCACGGAGCGGAAAACACAAATCTATCCCACGAGGGCACGTAGAGGTGGACTAAATCCCCCTTCCCTCCTTCTGTTGGTTTTCCTGTCCGAGTGCTTTTGGTGTTAAAAGAAATGAAGGGTATATGCAAAAAGAGGTGTTTTACAGTAAATGGAGATGATGTTTATTATTCAGCCTTTGCTGTTCTTACTGTTATTTTTCTCCCTGGAGTAAAGGAACATAAATAACATGAAGAGTCACCCTGGGGCAGAGCCAACTTGCATAACCGTGCTCCATCCTTCAGAGCCCCGACACGCTCCTGCCTTTCACACAATGCAAAAACCACCAAAGCGCCCGAGACACTGGACGGAGAAGAGGCCTTGACACCAGAACACCCGTAACCTTCCCGCTTTATTCTGTCACAGAGCAGGGAAGACGCTGCTCCATGTCCATCCACCCCGTTAATCTAAGCTGGGTTGATGTCACGCTTCCTCGGCCCGGCAACTCCAGCCCTGCCCGGGGCGCATCCGCGCCGCGTCGGCTGCACGGGGCTGCTGGTCAGCCAGGCGTGGGGCTGAGCAAGTGGGGATCGCCCAGGTCTGACCGCACGTAATTCCTGATACAAACAGCCCAGCGGGAGCCACAGAAAGTCCTCCTTGCGAAGGGGAAGGAAGACATCAATGCTCTCGATGAGACACGAGAGCTGGCAGGATTTTTGACTGTGCCATGGCTGGGCCTGGAAAAGATCCCGTCCACGAGGGATAATA
>NW_010238600.1:1019-1895 GCF_000690775.1 Eurypyga helias | reverse complement strand
CTTGTTTTAAGGATTTTGGATACGGCTGTTACCAGGATTAACTTTGTAAAGTTGCAGAATAAATGTCTGACTCGTCTCACTCCTGAATAAACCGCTGGTGTTAGCGGTGGGTGAGAAGAGCAGGAACCAAATCCCGGCCTTGTGCAAAGCAGAGGACAGGCACGAGCTGGAAGTCCAGCTCAGTTCTGGGGCTGATGCCACGTTACAACAGACCCTTCACAGGTGCAGCCACTGCTGGGACAGAGGAGTGCTGCCCTGAACGATGCTGCTCCCACTCTCCTGCCATACAGACACATCTGGCAGCAGCCAAAGTTTCAGAGCCTGGCGTGGTATCTCGGTTTTGGGTCTCCTGTTTCCCAGGAAGGATATGGACATCGCTGCCTTGCCTTGAGCAGCTCTTCACAGCCATCTATGGGCCTGAAATAGTCCACTTCCCTGGCATTTTAACCCCTTGGTGAAATTTGATCAAAAAAGAGCCTCTGAGCTCAAAATTTAAGATGAAACCTATCCAGACAATGCTGTCTCCACTTACTTTGGGTCCTTTCAAGGAAATTTGCCAAAGGAATTTTCACCGTTCTTGGAAAGACCCCAATACAGCACGGGGGCTTCGTGCCAAGACAGGATATTTTCTAGGGGTTTAGTCACGGCAGACGTTTGACTGTGGTTCGCCTGTCCTTCTGACTTCACAAAATGACGAAATAAAGGAAATCTGCAGTTACAGAAGGTGATGTCATGTACCTTTACTCTGATATTGATTGCCCATTTACAGTACTTCACTTTAAAATAATGAGCAACCCAGAAATAGAAACATAATCCATCAATTATTCTGTCCTTCTAAATACTTGAAGCCAAATCTGGTGGAAACGCAGGCTTGCA
>NW_010238600.1:0-989 GCF_000690775.1 Eurypyga helias | reverse complement strand
GTAAGACAGACCCTCTGGATCCTTACGAAGACGTAGGAAGACACAGGGTTGCAAACCTGATATTGAAACTTTGGCCTGAAGAGCAGCCCGCGTCCCCGACCGCGGCACAGACCAGCTAACCACACTCCTACAGCTCGCCTGCGCTGAAGGGACATTCACCTCCGCAGGATTTGGATTGTGCAGGATGGGATTTCAGCAAGTGCTTAATTTGCTCATGAACATGAGGGATTTTTGTGTCTTTGTTTCATCGCGTAAGCGCCAGAACTTCAGGCTGTTGAACTCCTTCAGCAACTGAAGCGCCAACTGCATGTTAAGCACCGGAAAACCTGGCCCCGCGGTTGTGCCAACCAAAAGCAAAGGGAGCGCTGCTCAGCTGCAGCCACGTTACCGCCCTCACAATCGCAGCACAGCGCGATGGGAAAAGGTTTTCATCTTCCAGCAATTCCACCGTCGGGATGAATATTAACCAGCATGTTCATACAGGACACTAAACCCACCCACCCCCGATTTCAGCCTGGAAGATACTGAGTTTCTGCCACCAAACATCCCTGCGAGACAGGCATCTCCCTCACAAAACACAGGAGCCAAATTACGTATGTAAAGCTCAGGCTTAATGCATTACAAATCAGCATTTCTCTGTCCCCTCTCCACATCTACCTTCTTTGCCCGTATAAAGCCAATCATCTCATGAAACACAGGTGTGAGAAAATTATTCTGATTTCTACAAAAAGCTGGCTGGAATCAAATTCTAACAAATAGGATAAAACCATGTTAGACAGAAGATGAAACCTCTGCGAGTGTCTATCAAGCCTAAGCCTGGATCCTAATCCCAAATGCAACCTAGGCTGAGATCATTGGCGTGACCTGGGATTTACCATGGAGCAGAATTTATGCCTCACGTACCTGATCCTGTCCCAGCATTTCTACATGGGGTGCGACCGCTTTGGATTAAGGCACTGTGCTCGGTTCAGTCAGGGAAGAGTTAACTC
>NW_010238599.1:16248-16572 GCF_000690775.1 Eurypyga helias | reverse complement strand
GTGGAAGGGTGCTGTGCCCATCCCAGCTCTGTGGAAGGGTGCTGTGTCCATCCCAGCGCCGTGGAAGGATGCTGTGTCCATCCCAGTGCTGTGGAAGGATGCTGTGCACATCCCAGCACCGTGGAAGGATGCTGTGTCCATTGGGCTGTCATGACACATGGAAGCATGTTGTGCCCAGCCGGGTGCCGTGGAAGGATGCTGCGCTCACTGCTTGCCTGTCAGGGGCTATCAACAGCAGCGCTCTCCTCCTTCGACAACCCCAAGCGCGTTCCCCATGTCCCAGACGTGTGTGAGGGGGAAGGGGGCTGTGGCGAGGTGGTTTTC
>NW_010238599.1:8131-16034 GCF_000690775.1 Eurypyga helias | reverse complement strand
GGCCCCACCAGTCCCCTTGGCTTCCAGCGCAGATGGGGGCTTCCCCACGGAGGGGCCAGCCCCGTCACCTGGCTCTGCGCGCCCGGCCTTGGCTTTGGCTGCCGCGACGGTGATGTACTTGGTGACGATGGTGATGTGGTAGGACCTGAAGTCCGTCAGCGCGGAGACACACTGGTTGAAAGCCGTGCGGAGCCGTGCGTCCCCGGAGGACAGCACGTGCTGCTTGAGGGAGGGGGCACGGTGGATCTCCTCCACGAAGGCTCGGTGGGGCGGGGGCATGTAGTCCCTCATCCTGTGCAGGAAGGCAGCTTCAAGACACCAGCAAAGGAAGAAATACACTGTGGGTGAGTGGGTTAAAGCATCCTGATGCTCAGAGAGCGGCTGGACTGGGCCACTGGTGCTGGCATGGTCTGCAGGGACCACCATGCCGGGTGGTACCCGACAGCCTGGCAGCCTCCCGGCCTCTGCTCTGTCTCGGTGCCTCCAATTAATTGAGAAAGAAAACCCATATTAGGTCAATGCTCTGTTAGGGATGGTCTTACCCCTAAAAGGCATGTTTTATCCCTTGCTCTCAGCCTTTTGGTTTCAGGGTTCATTTATATTTTTTTGCTAATAGAGTGCTTTTGCTGATTTCTGATAAATACATTCTGTTGTGGGCCAGACTGACGCGAAGCTATGTGAATGGGTGAGCTAGATTACTGGCAGGATGCTGGCGCGCTCTGCTCTCTCATCTCTGTACCCATATATAACCTCAGTAAAAAGTTGACACGCAAAATGCAGAGCTTGTCCATCTGGGAGTTCACAGCGGCGAGGAAGTGCCTGCCAGCGCCTCTTTTAAGATTTCCTCCCTAACAAACCGGGCAGAGCCTCGTCTCGGCCGGGCTCTGCGAGGGCGAGATGGGCGCGTGTCCTGCCGCCTGGCAGAGCCGGGCGCAGCTGTGGGAATCGCACTGGGTAGGTTCTTCCCTCATCCCTTATTTGCTTGGGAAAAAGGGAAAGCGTGTGCCTTACTGCTCTCCTCGCTGTGGCGGATCCCCAGGAGCTCGTCGAAAGCGTGAAGGACGGTGCTCTGTGCTGCGCTCCCTCCCGAGTACGCCATGGGCTCCTCGGATACGCCTTCGTATACCAACCCCTCCGGCATGGCAGGGTTATCTTTCCAGCTGGGTGGGAAGACATGGCAGAGTCAGGCAGGGAGTGGACATGGGGCGGGTGGTAACGGGGCCGAGGGGGCTGCGAGACCGGACCCTGTGCTGGGCAAGGTTGAGTGAAACCTCCCTGCCCCAGCCCATGGATCTCTTCCCTGTCAGCTGTCCTCACGTGTGAGATAAACTGGGAAAGCAAACGCCGCATCGAGGCACATAAGGTCATGGGTGTGGGGAGAAATCCTGAATTATCCCTTGCCTAGGAGCTAGGGATCGTTCTAAGGGATTGCCGCACACTGGGGGTCCCGGGACAAGCTGCCCTGCGCCGTGGCTGCACCTCCATCCCTGACAGGGGCTGCGGGGTGGGTTGCACCCCAGAGCTGCTTCAGGTGTGCCAGTGGGGAGGGGTCCCTTGACTGGGCAAAGTAAAACAGCGGCCCCCAGCCTATTCCCTCCTTGAAATCCCGTGGCCGTTAGTGGAAGTCGGGTTGCCTCTGCAGCAGGTGGAGCCTCCAAACGCTCTTCTGAGCCCTTCAAGTTTGTACGTTGGATTTTTCTCTGTTCTTGTGATTCAGGACAGCCTGCCTTTATTTATTTCAGCAGAGAACAGACCTGTAATGTGATTTTCTCCCTCTCATAAAGCTGCTTGTTCTCAGCAAGCCCAGGGAACTGGGCAGCATCAGTGCCTCCGCCCCCCCAACCCAGTACACCACTAACTCACAACCCCTGTCATCCGGCTTCATGCGCCTGTTGTGCAAAAATGGATAAATGCTCGCTCGCAAATGGAGAGAGGAGTTATAATTTCAGGGAGATAATGTGCCTGGCACAAAAATATCTCTTGACCTTCTGAAGAATGCACTGGTTCGTGAAGCTTTTTCTGCTGGCTGCTAGGGCTGTTTGACTGCTGGAGCCGATTTTGCACAAAATGAAGAGAAAAATAGATTCATTATCAAATACCGTAATATTTTTAGCTCTCCCAGGGATGTATTTATAGTAACCTTTACTAGTGGGAAGTTCTTACAAGCAGAAGGGAATTTAAAAGGCATGTTTTTCCAGGCTGATGACCATCAAGACAAGGTCAGCTTGGATAAAAAATGAGGGAAACCTAATCAGGATGCATGGAGCCTTTTGCCTTAGGAATGCTGAGATATGCTGAAGAGAAACAAAAATAGAAACCCCCTGAGAAGCCCGGGAGCGGAGCAGTTGGGGATGCTTGCAGCCCCGCAGGGAAGATGAGGGATGGTAAACCCACAGCGCTGGGCTCTCGGGGACGTGTTTCTGCCTTTCTTCCGTATCCGGAGGGATTGTTTTTTTCATTAATAGGATTTTAATGGAGCAACAGCAAGAGGCTTGTTATGAATGTTTCCTTAACATGCTGGGGAAGGATACCCCACTCTCTTTGTGTGTACAGTGTGTGAAGTAGAGAAATTAGTCTTCTTGCACACTGCTGGGGCCAAGTGCAGGAATGATGCATTTCGGCAGCATTTCGGCTGATGCGGCGCAGGGAGCGTGCTGGGGGGGGCTAAGCTGCAGTGCAGGACGGAGAAAAGCGCCTGGGAACTCCCTCCCTCGAGGGGACAGGACCATGTCACCCACAGGGCCACTGCTGCCGGACACATCACCAGCTCCTTCCCTGTCTCGGGGGACCCTGTGCCCTGTCTGGGCTGCCCCTTGCCATCCCTCGTTGCCCCCAGCCCCGGGAACTGCCAACAGGATGGATTTGGAGGGAAATGCACTGCACTTACCCAGAGAGAAAGATCCGGATCACAGTGTAAAATACTTCTGGATCCACATAGTCTAGGAGGAAATCAGATCAGGGATGTTACTGTGGGCACAAGGCAATCAGGTCCCTCTGCATCAGCGTTTCCTGCGTGGCAGCGCTTCCCCCTCTCCACCGCAGCCGAGGTGACCCAAATCTGTGCTCAGAGAAAGACCTGGCAGGAGGGGCCAGCATGTGGTGTGGTGCTGGTGCCCTCTCCCCATGGTGGTTTCCCAGGGCATCGGTGCTCAGAGCTGCTCAGCCCACAAACACCCCCTGGGCCCCTTTGGGTGCTCTGACACCGTGCATCATCCTGGGAGCGCTGAGCTCACCCAGAATTGCTCCCGCTTCCTCCCGCTCCATCCCTCTGGAGACGCTCTATGGGCCAAGGGTGAGTGCGTTTGTGCTAGTGCACGCGAGGAGCTAAGGGTGCCCTCCGGCTGGGCACTGCTGTTACCGTGCATCCGTCTCAAAGCCTTGCTCATGTCACGGATGGCCTCTGCCAGCTCCTGCAGGGCGTTGTGCAGGGCCTCCTTGTCGGGCCGCAGGATGGCATGGATGGCCTGAACAATTGCCTGGGAGAGGAGAGGGACGGGAGTGTCAAGGGGGCTGGATGTCTGTGTACAGCAGCTCTCCATACCCGCTGCCGCCCACGCCAGCTCTGCCCCTTACCCCAAACCATGAGCAAGCGTGCAGGAGATGGGTGCACCTGGTGGGTGCACATCCATAGGCGTGCAAAGAGCGACGGGGCACAGCGGGAGGGAGGGCACGCACGTCCCGGCTGGGTCGTGCAGCAGTTCCCTACCTTAATCCCAGGCACCGCCGCCTTCTCAACCAGGAAGGTGACGAGGATGAAGCCTTGCAGGCTCTGTCCCCCGGGCAGCGAGATGATGGTGTCCAGGTTCCTGTAGAGGCAGCCAGCAGAGCAGCCGAGTGCACTGGGGTTAGGAGGGCACTTGCTTGGGGTTTCCTTGGACCCGCTGAGCCCTTGGAGCAAAACCCTCCCGGCTGCAGAGTCTGTTACCTGCACCCCAGGGCAGGATGAGCTGGCACAGAGCAAAAGGGGTCGGGGGCTGCTCTGACTTAGAGGCATCTGCGACCCTCCCCATGCACTCACTGGGCTGAAAGTCTGGCCCATGTCAGGGGTCGGTGTGGACCAGAGCCGTGGGCCAGAGCAGCCCACGGTTCAGCCGCGGTCACAGCGCTTTGCTGTCGTTGCAGTAGCATTTGTGTGCCAAAGGACTGAGCTGTTTGTGCCGGGCTCGTGTTTCAAGTGGTAGCTTGAGCCTAAGCAGAGCCCTTCAGTGTTCAGTGCTAAGCCAATTCAAACAAACTAAATATTGTTAGAAAAATAAATAAGCATCTTAAATACTTACTCGATTTCCAGAGGCCTGAGGCGTTTCAGTTATTGCCAGCAAGTGCACAGGAAAGGAGAGAGAAAAAGATGTCACAAATCATTCCAGCAATGGACTGTGCTCCATGGGAGACATATGAGCTGGCCCAGGGGAAGCAGCATCCCTGGGCAGATGCTCCCAGATGCCCCCAGTTACCCACTGGGCACCCACGGCTGAAGCACCAGCAGCCCCAGACAGCACCGCTTCCCCCTGCCCCGTTAGACCCTCCCCCAGACCTTCTCCATGAGATAGGCCCCCAGATGGTGGGTTTTCAGTGGGGTTTGGCAGAACAGGATGGTTTGGGGACCATTCGTCCCTGTTGTGCCAGATGGGACCTGCTGGGGCTCATCGCTGTTGCTCCAACTGCGGGAGGAGCCACGCTCCGTCCACCCGTGTTTGCCCATTTACCCACTGGGGTTCTTCCTCCTCCAGTTGGCCAGCACGAAGTCCGCATGGCTGAGGATGGGGGGGAGGCCGAGGGCTTGTGAGACCTCCCAGAAGGGGACAGCAAGATTTCGGGGCAGAACCTGAAGGGCAGAAAGCACAGGAGGAGACAGGGATGCTGTCAGGGTGGTGGAGGGTGCCAGGGCCAGGCAGGAGGCTGCAGCCTCAGGAAAGGGGCTTTGCTCCCTTGGGGTGAGTCCCAGGGAAGCAACATCAGCCCCCAGATCCTTTTACCTTCACGGTGCCCTCCTCGCCCTCCTGCCAGAGGTAGCCCATCGTGATGAAGCTGAGCACCAGATGTGCCAAGTGCAGCTCCTCGCGTCCTCGGAGGTGCCGGGCGCTCAGCTGCGGCATCTGCCAGGGAGACCCACGGGAGCAAAGGGCTAGGACAGGCGATGCCAAGGGCCCATGCAGTGAGGGGCTGCAAGCCTCCATTCCCTCCCACCCTGCAGCATTTGCTACGGATTTGCTGTTGCTGATTTGTGAACACTGACAGTAAACTGCAGGATTTTCCCCCAAAACTGCCTCCCTCTCCCTTGTGCTGGGCTGGACACGAGAGTGGCCAATCCCTATGTGCCAGAGGGGTCCGGCCGGGCTGGGGGGGCTCCTGGAGTGCCCGGGCTGCTCAGTGGGGAGCAAGGCTGGGACGAGCCACAGCTCTCGTGACATCCAGAGGGTTTCCTTTGCCGGTGCACGCCACGCTCCAGCCCTCGCTGCCTGGGCTGGCCAGTGCACCCCAGGATCTGGGGGTTATTTCTGTGCCCATGTTAAGGCTTTGCTTTTGCATTAGTCCTGTGAGCACCTGTCCCTGCTGAGGACACAGCTCTGCTGCTGGTTTGCTTTTCCACGCGTTCTGCAGGCGCTCCTGTGTCCGACCGAGGTTTGAGTGCGCTACGGGACCAGGAGAGATAACGTGGGTACCTGGTGGACTTGTGAGCGGAGCCGATGGCTCGCAATCAGCCGAGGCAGGTCGTGGGCAATCTCCATCCAGGGGCTGTAGGGCGCTGGCAGCTCTGTCTTGGTAGAGAGAGGTGAGACGGAGAGCTGTAAATGCACTGAGACCAGCAGCGCAAGGCTGTGTCTCTTCACCATCCTAGAGTGGGGAGGGTAGCCCTGTGCCAGGCTACGGGGACACTGGGATGGGAGCAGAGGGCTTGGAGATAAGCCCAGCCCTGGGTAAACTTTTTGGAGTCGAGGCCAGATGCAAACTGCTGCGCCGGTGCCTGCTCTGGCTGTAACACAGAGAAGGGAACTGGGGAGTGATGGCAGATGCACGGGCAGTGCTGGAGCTGGGAGGAGTGGGAAGCTCCAGCGGGGGCCGTGCCGGACATTCCTGGGCCCGGAGGTCCTTTGCCGTGCCATCACACTTGCAGAGCTTTTCCTAGGGCTGCGCTCATGCCTGCAGGGAAGGGAGTGGGCTCCCAGCATCCCCCCAGCCTTGCACATCGCCGCTAATGGTTCATGTCCGGGTCGCCCTCTTGTAACACCAGCGCACGTGATCGCGAATTAAGGGATGATGAACAAGTATCTGCCTGTCCCTGTTCGCTCCCACCATGAAGTGAGCCCGGTGATAAACAGCACGGCCCTCGGCACGGGAGATCTGCAGCCTGACTGCTCTCCTCATACTCCCCGAATTGGGGAAAGCCAAGGCTGATTAATGTGTGAGTTGCAAAGCTCCTTCTCCTCTCCCCTTGTGCCGCTTGCTGCAGCCACTTTAATCATTTTTAAAGCGAGGGGTTTGCCCTGTGAAACTACCTAAGCCAAAACAGCACGTGTCTTCCTCGGTGCCTTTACATAAACCGTTATAGAGCAGCGTTAAATTGAAACCCAGCCAGAAAGGCGCTCACCAACCCCTCTATTTCTCTGTCTCTTGTAGCACGCAGACACGGTGGCACAGCCGTCTCCTACCAGAGGATCAGGAAGAAGGAAGCCATACTCCTCGGAGAGCTGAAACCTGGTCAGCACCAGCGGGGTCTCCTCCGTGCTGTTGCCAGTCTCCATCACCGGGCACTGGCTGCAGGATCGGGACGTGCTCTGGCTCAGCGGAGATGCACCGGCTGCCCCGCTCCCGGTATGTGCTGAGCCAGCAGCGTGTGCCCTGGCCACGGGAGTGTACCTTGTCCCGGGGGGAGCCAGCGTCCGGCCGCCCAATGGTCGGAGGGTCTGAGCAAACACGGCTAAAGGTTGCTGATAAGGCGCTGTCGTGGAGCAAACACTGATCTCCGTCCCCGTGGGCCTATGGGGAAGGCTCAGGGATGATCCAGGGGCTGTGAGCTGGCTCCCCCCTCAGAGCTGCAGGGATGCTCCAGGCTCCCACGAGGAGGCTGCATCAAAGGGGCCTGGGGTGCTTCAGGCTGGTGGCAGCTCAGGGATGCTGGGTTTCCCCAGGATCCTGGCAATGCCAACCTCATGTCCCACAGGCCGTGCTGGGACTGCAGCATGGATCCCATGCCACGGCACAGCCCTGCAGCCATCGCAGACACCAGGTACCACCCTGGCACGGCAGATGTGTGCTGGGGGCTCTAGGAACAGCCTGTGTGTGACACCCCCAGGGGCCTGGGGACCTTTATTCCCACAGGAGCAACATGGAGAGGCACAAACCGTACCCTCAGCTCGCATGCGTATTGCCCAGCACAGCCAAAATCCGTTAATGGGAGCCGCATCCAAAGCAGCTGCCACTGCACAGCAGGCAGAGAACCTTCCCAATCCACGTTTCGTGTCACCTAAGGGTTCATTTGCATTCCCAGCAAACTCCTGAGTGACGTGGTCGTGCCAAACAAAGGGTAAGACCGTAATGCCGGTTGTAATTGGGGGTGGTGAATGGCGTGCTGGTACCATGCCCGCACTGGAGCACCGGCCAGGCTCCCCCCAGCTGCACGTGCCCAATCCCAGGGAGGGAGAGTGGATGATGATGCAGAGAGGGTAATTAGGGAGAGGAGGCAGAGCAGTGGGAGTGTTACTCATGGAAAGGATGGAGGGGTTTTGTTTGCTGGGGTCTGCTGGTGCTGGGCAGGGCACCCCAAGCCCACCCAAGCATGAGTGCCTCAGTTTGCCTGCCCAGGGACGAGGTAGGCTGCAGCTGGAGTGGGGAGGGGACCACCCAGCCAGGGTGGGGGATTTCCTGGCGTGACGCCTGCTCTGATGAGCCAGGCTTCCTCTGCCGC
>NW_010238599.1:5695-7937 GCF_000690775.1 Eurypyga helias | reverse complement strand
AGGGGGTTTTGGGCGGGATCGTTCGGGGGTGCCCTGCCAATAGAGTGGGGGGAAATGACACTGTAAGTGCTGCTAGGGCCCGGACTGGAGATGCCATGGGTGTCTGGAAAGGGAAGGGCTGGGTGCAGGGGGCACAGACACAGCCAGGCATCTCTGGGGGTTCAGGTCTGAGGTTGCTACAGGGAATGGGGGTGCCCCCTTGCTGGGGCAGGGATGCAGGTTAGTGGGCTGCTACCAGGAGGAGCTTCCTGGTGCTCTGAAGCGCAGGGCTGTGTTGCTGGTCTGTATGGCTGATGTTCTCCTGTAGCCTCAGCCTAGACAGAGCTCCGTTCCTAGAGGAGGGGGGTGTTTTGCCCCAAGCAGTTTTGGCATGAGGGTGGGGCAAATCCATTGCCAGTCCTTGAATCCCTGAATGCACCAAGCAGAGCCGCGATCAAGGGCAGATGTGCCGGGCAGGAAATGTCTCTTGCTTAGTGCTGGTGACCAACCTCACAGCTCCAGCCGCTGCTGCTGCCCATGCAGGGACCCAAGGAAGCAGCCCGTGCTGCTGTCCCCACGAGGGAAGATAAAGTATCTGGTTCTGGAGGAATGAAACGGCATCTCCAGGGTCAGGTAGGTGCCTCTGGGATCGCAGTAGCAATTTTCCAGCTCTGCTGACATGCTTTCAGTGGGCAGCGCAGTGTGAGACCCTGCTTCTATGGACCAGCCGTGGCTGCAGGGCCAAGACACGAGTGAGCATCCCTGTGTCTGTCTGGTTTGCTGTCCAGTGCTGCCAGCCTGTGTGTATCCTTCCTTCTGCAGTGCTCCCATTGGATCCCGGAGGGCACAGTCAGTGGGAGGTGAGGAGCAGCTCCTCACCAATGAAATGCATGGCAAGTGATGCAAGGGTGCAGGTTCACAGCACGGGTGCTCCTCGGGCACTGAGGATGGCACAGGGTCTCCAGGGCTGTGTGGTTGCTCCATGACTGGCACGTGGCCAGGCCTGCTCCCCTCCTACCTCACCATCTCGAAGTCCAGTGATGACCAGGGCTGGCAAGCACCTCTCAGTCACTGACATCTCACTGGGGGTGTTGCAGGCAGGGCTGGCCACTCTCCTTGCTGTGTCCCTTTGCCCACACCATCACAGCACACAGCCACTCACTCCTCCACTCACTCACTCCATTCACAGCCCATGGTGCTGCTCAGAGATCACACAGCTCCTCAGAGATCACAGATACCTTTTATTGAACAAACACAACACACTACACACACTTAGTGACCACTACACAGGCTGCGAGCCACGTCGCTCCCAAGCCCAGGGCCTGGGTATCTCCTCCACTGTGCAGCGCTCTCCACAGACCACGCTCTGAGCCCTGCTGCCAGGCCCCAGCCCCTGCCCAGAGAGGAAATACCAAAGGCACAGCTTAGTTCTAGGCAGCAGCCACCTGCAGCCATCTCCATCCAGGGGCTGGGCCCACCACGTGTACCCCTGCTACCTCTCCAGAGACCCCACCCCAGGGACAGCCCTCAGCTCTTCCCCCAAGCAACACTGGGTCCAACTCTCCGTCTGGTCTCAGCTAACAGCTCCACTCCCACAAATCCAAGCAGCTACTTGGACAATGACTTACACTTCAACATCCTTCCCTGCTGTGCCGCTACACATCTGACACGCTCCTTTCCTCACCCGCACTGTCCTTGTCTTCCAGCCTGGAGAGGGACCGGGAAGGCAGCTCATATCAGTCACAGAGCTGCGAGGAGCAAAACCCCTCCTCCCAGCATCCCCCAGACCCAGGGTGGCACCACCTCATCCCTTTGTTATCCATTGCTCCTGCTTCCTCTTCCCACCTTGGGCATGCTGCACGGTGAGAGTCCTTGTCCAGGTTCCAGCTTTCCTGCTGCCTACAGCCACCTCTGTCCCTTTGCCCACTCCGTGCCACCGACACCTCCGTGCCACCTACACCCCATCACCTCAACACCCTTTGGTGCAGAGAACAAACTAACTCACTCGTCTCCATCCAGCTCCTCTCTGGCGAGACAGCGCCTTGGGATGGTGCTTCTTAGGGCCGTGAGGATGAGCCTGACGGCAACGGGCACGAAGACGCAGGTCAGAATCAGCCACAGCTTTGGCGAGCCCTTGTTCCCAACGTCTGCTTCATCCAGGCACAGGAAACAAAGCAACTTCCTCGAGCCCATCCTGGGACACTTCCCGTGAGAACCATCACCCCCAGCAGCCGCTGCCGTCGCCACTCACCGAGACAGGCTG
>NW_010238599.1:699-5670 GCF_000690775.1 Eurypyga helias | reverse complement strand
CCTGCCACTGCCGCCCCTCGCTCCTGCTTTCTCCTGGCAAGTGGGTGGTTTCCAGCCGGGATGGCAATGGCAGCTCCCTTGGTTATTGCAGACCTGCGCGACAGACAGGGTTCATAGCCAGCTGCAGAGATCATGCCCACACATCCTCCCTCGCCAGGCACTGGGCACAGATGTCGGGGCACCTCGTGCCAGGCAAAGCCCACCCGGGGCTCATGCAGCGGACCCCTTGCTGGCTGTCACCTCCTGGGGCACTGCTTTCTTCCCATCCTTACAGCTGTCCAGCCCCCCGGCAGGCCCAGACCCTCCCCATTTGGCTTGATTTACAAAGAGAAGCTGCTTGGCTCCCCGGGGGAGTTCTGCTGGAGGTGCTATGCCTGTAGCCCGGAGAGGCGTTCTGGCACTTCCACTGCCAACCCCCCCCTTTGGCTGCTCCTCCCCAGGGAGCTGAACAGCCCACAAACAGCGTGCAGCACCGTGACTTACGCCGTGGTTGTGGCACTTTGTCTTCATCGCACAGCTGTAGTTCAAGGTGGTGACAGGCACACACTGCTGGTTCAGACAGACCTGTAGCACAAGCACAAGCCCTGGGACAGCCAGCCGGGTGGGTACGTACCCAGCTCCAACTCTGGAAAGCTGCAGATCTTTTGGGAACTCACAAGGGAGCATCAGGCTTCGTGCCGGACCCCATCTGAAGGGGTCTGTGCTGCCCATAACATCCGTCCCAATGGAATGGATGGAGCCAACAGAAAATCTGCTGCCCTCGGAACCCCAATGCCGCTACCTTTCCACAAATATTCCACAAAGCAATACTTCCCACAAATCCTTCTCCCAAGGGAGCTGCTATGCATCAGGGCATCGCTTACCTTGTGGTCATCGCAGACGGTGCCGTCGCTCACCAGCATGGGGTCCCTCTCCGTGGGGGGCTTCATGTAGTCTAACGTTACACACAGCATGCTCTGCACCCGAGCATAAATCACCGCAGCCTTCTCCTTGGTAAAGGGCTTGGAGCCTGGATACTCACACACGAGCTTCCCGCATCGGAGATCCCTGCAAAAGCATTGTGAGCAACGGACCTGACAACAGCCTTTCCATTGTTCCATTCTGGCTCCATTGCCAACACTGAACGAGTGTTTGGAGAACGCCCGATTCCAGCACGTGGACACAGCGTGCTTGTCTTCCACGGGCCCTTTCCGCACACCCCATCCCAGCCTGTATGCCCACCGGCTCAGGTATGGCCAGTGCCCCTGCCCGTCCAGCCCCAGGTCGGCAGGACGTCACGTTTCTCTCCGCTGCTGGGCAGCTGAGCTGTGGGAAGCCCATCAGCACTCTGCCCCTGCCCTGCCATGGGGCCAGGCTCCCCGCCCCACGGCACAGCACACTGTGGCCAGAGCACCCTGATACCCTCGCTACACCACTTACTTCCACGCACAGTGCTGGTAACCACGGTGATTGGAGCCACAGTGGCCCATTCTGTCCCTTTGGCTGTTGATTTCTTCGTAGCAGGCCAAGGGCCCGTTCTTGGCACCTGCAAACACATGGCAACGCTCACGGTCTGTCCAACAGCCTCCTCACCTCTTGGTTGGGCATCACCACGTAGACACCCGCTGCTCAGCAATGCCCAAGAAATGTGGTGCATCCACTGGCTTTTCCACCAGCCCCTTGGCTGCTTGCTTTCACCCAGCTTGGATCAACTTCCATGAGTTCTCTTTCCTCACTGACACCTCCACTCTGGTTACAGGGACTTGGTCCCTTACGAACACCCCCAGACTAAGCCACGCCATGACAGCACCCCAAGGGACAGACAGCCCAACACATTTCCTCCCTTTCCCCTGCGCCTCCTGTCCCTTTTCACCCACACACCGCGGTTGGGCTGCCAGGGTTTCCCACTCCAGTGCTTCCCTTCCAGGTCTTTGCATTTCTCACATGACAGCCAGCCCCGCTTCTGCAATCTGTCCCCCTTACCCCGTCCAAAGACCTTCTGGCACTGCTTGTCGGCTGTCTGACAGACTCCCCGGTAGCAGAAGGCGGTGTTCTTCCTGCAGGGATGCCCATCCATGACCCAGAGGTCGGGTGGGCACTCCCCAGAGGTGCCGTTGCAATATTCCTTCAACTCACACTCGTTCTCGGAGCTGCTTCTACATAACGTGCCTCTTTTCACAAACTAGAGGAAAGAAAATAGATCAGATTCAAATAGAATTTCAATACAACAGAATGAGAGAGAAGAGAGAGAAAATAGGAAAGAGGGAAAAGAGAGGGAAGCAAGATCTTGCATGTGGACACATATACCTGTGCCCTAAAAATCCCTTCCTGGGACACAGGCACCTAACTGGCACCAGCACTTCCCAGCACTCCCTTCCCTTTCCGACACTCACCGACCCTCCGTATCAGCACACCAGCCAGCACCGTCCGCCGGATGCACTGTCCCTGTCTTCCCCCTTGGGTCCCATTATGTTCCCGCTTCACATTAGGGATGTGAGTGATGCCAACTTGGGCTATCCCCAGGGAATGCAGCGTGCCTGCTCCCACCACACTGCTTACCTGGCATTTCCGACAGCACGGTCCCGACAGGCACTGCACCCCTGGCCTCGTCTTGCAGCCCACAGTGCAGCACGGATCACGCCGACATTCCTGGAGGGGACCGGTGGGGACACTCAGGTGAGGTCCCACTGTTCCCAAGGACAAGCTGGAGAGTTTGGCCTTTCCCTCCGGCAGCCCCTGTCCTCCAAGGCAGCCATCTCCCAGACTCCCCAGTGGATTGTGGCACCGGGGTCCCCTCTGCCATGCTGGCTGCCACCACCCATTCCCACTCCCATGGCAAGACCCTGTTTTCAGCCCTCACAGCCACACAAGCCTGAGGCTGTGGGGAGCCATTGCCAGCGCTGGCAGCACTTGCGGGGACAGAGATCGCTTGCAGATGTGCTCCCCAGTTCTCTGGTGCAACAGCAGACCTGCTGCTCTACCAGACTGTCCCTGCTGCCTCTGCCTGTGCCCTGCCAGCAAGCCACATGACCACTACAGCCCCCCTGGCATCCCCACAACATTGCCATGTGCCGCTTCAGTGTCCAAAACCTCTTTCCAAATGGTATCCGCAGTCAGACACCTCAGCAGGTCCTGAGGGTAATCCTCCCAGCACACTTCAGGCTGTGTCCCTGCGGTGGGGGTGCAGGGACAGCCCCTCTTTGCAGCTACAACCCCTCACAAACTCCCTCCATCCATCCGTTCCCAATGCCACACCATGACCTGCTTTGGACATGGTGGCAACCATAGCCAAGCATCTGCCTGGCTTTAGGGTTTCACAAAGCCTCGGGCCCTCTCTGCCCTGCACAGAGGTCTGGGGGGGTATAGGAGCAATTCACCCTTCCCTTGGGATTGTGCTCCAAGGCTCCACAACCAACCTCTGCCGTACCGCAGTCACAAGCCTCTCCTGGCTCCACCACTTTGTTGCCGCACACGGGAGCTTTATAGGCTGCATCCATGGTTGTCCTGTTCAGCAGACACTGTCCTTCCCCGGCGGCGAGAAAACGCTGGAAGTCTCTGATGCTGCAGCTGCTGAAGGCTCTCACACCAGACGAGCGCCTGCAAGATGGGACAGGGCTGCCTCCACCACGGTGTGGGGCTGTGTGGCCCTTCTTGCCCACAGAAAAGCTGCTCTCCACTGCTGTCATCCCAGGAGCTGCCCACCATCCGCCTCCCGATGCATCGGCACCGTGCACACCCCCCGTATGCCGAGGGGAGCCTTACACTGAGCCGGTCCCCATGATGCAGGCGGCTGCTGCGCAGCGACAGCTCCGGGGATCATCGTACGTCATCCCCAGGCTCAGCCCCAGCAGTCGGGCCACGACGACTGCCAACGCCTCCAGCCTCATCGCCCTCTGGCACTACAGGGGCGGCAAGGACCAGCCTCAGCCTGCCGTCACCGCCGTCACCGGGCGCTCCTGAGGCACTGCATCTCCAGGCACAGGAGGTTTTGGGGAGGACAGACAGTGGTACCGTACCAGGGCAACAGCTCCAGCGTGGTTTCTGAGACACAGCTTCCTCGCAGAAGACGCCCCTTCGTAACGGGAGTGCTCCCTGTAACTGGGGAAGAGACCAGAGTCAGTCTGACACACGGTGTAACAGCACCTCCCTCTTCCTTTCGTTTCCACGCTAACACAGCCATCCTCGTCTCACACGAACAGGAACGTTATGTCCCGCAGCCGCAATGCGCGATGCACATTCTTCCACTGCAAAAATCTCTGCAGCAACTCCTCGGCGTCTCCCGCCGTTGGGATTTTGTTCTTTTCCGTCCAAAACTCCAGAGAAGACAGTACTATCGTCAGATTGAGGCGAGCAAACATCTAGAGGCAGACACCACGGCTGGTCCACAGAGCCCTGCGGTTCCACGGCTTCCCGCTTGCTTCAGCTGCGGGGCCTTACCCGTGTCACTACCCCACATCTCCCGTGCGCCTTCAGGATGCGTCCCAAAGCCACTTACGCTGTTCACGTAGCTGAAAAGCTGCACCATCTTGGCCGTCGCAGCATCCTTGTCTGCCCCCATGTAGTCGTACTGAAGGGCGACAAACACGAGTGCATGTCAGCGCACCCTGCAAGGCGAACTCTCCGAGAGCGCTGGCTGTGCTCCCTGCCACAGCATATACTTGTCCGTGCCCAAGGGAGCTAGATCCCATCGCGTGGAGACCCTCAAGCCTGGCGCAAACTGCCCTTGGCATTCTTTTTTGGACGCTGCACGCAGAGGTCTGTTGTATCAGAGGTGACAATCTACAGCGGAGAGGATGCAAAGACTTACCAGAGCCTTGTCCAAAACTGCGTGCGTTTTCAGGTACCGAGGGGATCTACCGACAGCTCGCGTGCTCTTTAGGAAAAATCAAAAAAACCCAAAACTAAACAACAAAACCGCCCCACACGCGCGTTGGTGCTCTGCGTGGGAGACCTCCGGGTCCACGGCCAGTTACTGCACCTCATGGCCCGTTG
>NW_010238599.1:0-238 GCF_000690775.1 Eurypyga helias | reverse complement strand
GCATCCTTCAGCTACAAATTCCCTGTGCCTACGGCTGCCATCCCACCGCAGGCCAGTCGTCCGGGAGGTCTACTCACTGCTCCTGCCTCCTCCAGCTCCAGGAAAACCTCCCCAGGGCGGGCGAGAGAGCTGTTTTCCAAGAACAACCGTGTCTCTGTGTTTTCATTCCACACTGGGTACACGACATGCTGATACCCAGCAGCGGTCTCCAGAGGCTTGATCCCGTAGCTGGCGTTTG
>NW_010238598.1:35039-56738 GCF_000690775.1 Eurypyga helias | reverse complement strand
ATGATTCTATGATTCTATGAATTGGGCTGACAGCTGTGGCATACGGGCCCTGTGTGAGGCAAAAAACAAGCTTTGTTCTTGAATTTGATGGAAATCTATTTTGGGTGCCAAGATCTGAAACTTCCCTTTTTTTTGTGTCTTGTCTCACAGGTAGATGTTACGTCTGTGCACAGTCCCACAGGACTGCCTTGGATGAGACTTGTACAAGCAGCTGCCAATAGCAAGGAACAGAACTTGGAAGCTTATTTAGAAAACAGTCAGTTATATTATCGCTCTATCAGGAAAATCAACAAAAATGAGGAGCTGCTTGTCTGGTATGATGAGGAGCTTTCCAGACTCATGGGTTTCAATGAGATAAAAGCTCAGAGTCCACAGAATGGTAAGTGCCAAATTGCTGACTGCAAGGGCCACCAAGGACTGAAGTGAGTCTGCAGCTTCTTTAGTACAGGGTGATCTTGTAATACAGGAAATAAAACTTGTCTAAATCCTTAGCCAGTCCTTCTGCTTTGGGGATCGAGGTAGAGGCATGGAGCAAGAACAAAATTGCAGTTCTCAGTGATATTTTCATTGCTACTTTCCAGTGGAGGATGGTGCACTAGGGATTAATGCTGAAATTTTTGAGTTGTGTAATGGAAACCTATGCACCTGATTACCTTGGTATCCTAAAAATCTAAAATGTTGATGGAAATATGCATTTTTTAGCTCATTGAAGAATCACATATAGGCTAATGTTCAGCTTCAATCTTGCAAATGAGCAGAGCTATAAGAATACAAAACAAGCCAAACTACTCATACAGCACAGTCTGCCTATTTAGCATGGGAGACAGTGGAAATGAGGAAAAGGGCATGATTTTAATTCTGAGAAGATAGAAATTTGTTGCTCTAAAAGAAATTGACTTGTCAATTTTTGAAAAAATATAACACTATATTATGGAGGGGCAAAGAGATTACTGTCAAATCCATGCCAAGGTTGAATCCAGCTGTCATTTGCTCCAAACTTTGATCTAGCTAGACTGGAGCAAAACACTTTTTACATTCCCTTTGGTTCATTCAAGCACAGCTTATATAAGTTGGTTAGTAAAGGTGTGTGTCAGTTAAGGTAGGAGTTGGTAAATTTATATGGTGATATACTTGCCTGTAAATTAATATTAAAATAATATAGGCACATTCATAGCAGGAACCCACTAAACAATTTTAACTGATTTCACTGTGTTTTGTTAGCTTCTTTGAACTTCTTTGTTAGCCCTTTGAATTTACCACGGCAAAGTGTTTTCTTTGTACACAAGAAACACTATATCTAGACTCAAGACTTTAAACTAGCAGGTATAATGTTCCACTCAAATAATCAACTTTATTTTCTTATAAAAAGCTCAGTTTCTGGAGTTTGGGAAGCAATCTAAGCTGTGCTAAACTTCAAATTAGGGGTCTGTAGTTCTACCCAACCAATGTATGAACTTTCCTACGTATCCCAAGCCCCAGGTGCTGTGTGACATAATTTGCATTTAAAAACTGCTGTGTGTTGTGAAATAATGTAGCATGGATACTGTTTACAAAGGCTAAGATGTGCCATATGTGTCTTGGTCACTGGGTTATGTACCGTCTATTCATGGGCAATCAGTCATCCCACTGAACCAGAGGTGCAGAACATCCGAAGGATGGAAGGAAACTGTTCCCCATTCTTCCTGCCCATCACTGGCATTTTTTCTCTTTGAACACAGGTATCCGTGTCTCAAGGCATATAGCAGTTTGCCAAATGAGCATGAGTAATGGCTTCAGGCATTATTGTCAGATTATTTGTTAAAGACATTAGACTTCCATAGTATCCTACGCAGAAAATAGAGGCTCCTGTCAAAATCTTTGGGTCCAGGTCTAAACCACATTATTACCTGGTTATATAGAATTTAACACTCAGCCTGTATTAAAGCCAGTGACTTACTTAGGAAATGTAGACTCATATCTGGGTTCAAAATTCAAATTGTCATGAAGTTCATATGGTTTTATCTAGAACATTGTGTACTGACCATTTTACGTAACACAGATTTGGCTTGGGAGTCTAACTGAAAGCATTTCTCCAAGTAGCACATGAAGGCAAAAATGAACAAACTATTTTCCATAGCAGCAAGTGACCCGATTCTGCACTGGCGTTCTTTACCATGTGTCATCCGTATGACACAAGAGGTGTTCCTGTTCTTTTGTTTCTGTCAATGACAGGGTCAGGATCTGCATCCATCCATGGTTCTACCTTTGCAAAACTCACTATCTGTTGTCTGTTTCTGCAGAGCTGAGATGCCAGGAATGTGACCGAGTCTTTAAATGCGAACATTCCTATCTCTCCCATGTCCGCTTCCTATGTGTCCCAGAGAAGAGCGCCCTGCTATGGAGAAACTTCCAGAACCCTAAGACTGAAAAAAGCAACTTAGCTGAGCAGACCACAAATTTCCACAGCCTGGCAAGGGATCTGGAGGTCAAAATGGCAGCCTATAAAGATGATGCCCATGGTCTCACAGGAGAAAGGAGAGCAAAATCTGAAGAGGCTGAGAACAACAGGAGCAGAAAAACAGTGTTGTTGGAGAAAACTAATAATCTGAGTGAGAAGCATAACTGTGGCAAGGAAGAGGTTGGGGGAGAGCATGCACTGGCCGGTTCCTTCTGGAAGCTTAGTTCAGGGAGGCAGTCAGCTAGGAAGGATGCTTTGGAGCAGAAGCAGAGTGCTTTCACTGAGGTCAGGAGAATGAAGGAGAAGCTGAGGAATGAGAGACCAAAGGAGTCAGAACAGGAGGATGGCACGGTCCCACTTGGTAAAGAGCAGGTATCTAAGGAAGCCTTGTTGAACTCCTCCGGTAGTGCATTCTCCTTTGTGTGGCCCACCCGAGCCCGAGGAGAACAGAAGAGTGCTTTCAGAAAACCCAGTAAGTGTCTAACAGAAAGAGCTGCAATAAATTCTTCTCATCCCATCAGTGAGTCACCAAAGAGCCTGGGGGAGCTGTCTGGCTTCATTGCCACCACAGACATCATGTGCTGCAGCACTCTTCTCAATTCCAAGTTCTTTGTGAGTGATTTGTGTAATGCTCAGATGCTGCAGACAAGCATCACTCAGAGCAATGTTTTCCCATATACCTCAGAACTGTGGCCCAAACAAGCAGGAGGGCAGTTACAAAACACAACCACCACTTCTTCCTCCTCCTCCTCTTCCTTGACTCTTCTTCCTCCCACCTTCACGTCCTTTGGAGTTGCTGCCCAGAACTGGTGTGCCAAATGCAACCTGTCCTTTCGCATGACATCTGATTTAGTCTTCCACATGCGGTCACATCACAAAAAAGAATACACCTCAGCTGAATCCCAGTGCAAGAGGAGACGAGAGGAGAAGCTAACATGTCCCATTTGTCACGAGTACTTCCGAGAACGCCATCATTTATCCCGGCACATGACTTCTCATAATTAGAGCAGTGCAGACAATATCTTATCAAGGGACTGGGCAGGTTGGGTAAAGAAGGGGAACATAGTTCACTTGTATCAATTTCTTCTGAGTTTACATTAATTTCTTACAGGAAATAACTGTTTACAATAATTTATAATAGATGCATTTCAAAAAAATATAAAATGTTTACAAGAGTCTGAATGGGTTGTAAGTTTTGAAAAGTCAACCTAGCCCTTG
Source organism: Eurypyga helias (assembly GCF_000690775.1). Taxonomy (NCBI): domain Eukaryota; kingdom Metazoa; phylum Chordata; class Aves; order Eurypygiformes; family Eurypygidae; genus Eurypyga; species Eurypyga helias. The sequence continues at coordinate 53,083 of NW_010238598.1, read as the reverse complement.
TGAGTCTATTTTTGAGGAAATAAAACAGTGAAATGAATGCACATGCAGTATTAATTTGCAAAGAGCTGGGAACAAAATTATTAATTGCAAACAGAGTTTTCTTTGCTTGTATTTGATTTGCTGGTGTCTGTGCAGTACAATGTAAATACAGAAGTAACAACCACCTCATTGAATGAGGAATCTTTAAGCACTAAAAAAAAAAATCAGAGCTTATATGCTAAAAAACCTAGAAATTACTGTTTCTAGCAGCTTTGGTGGACTCTTACTCCTTGATGTTTGCTCAGTCAGCTCTCTTACCAGATTTGTTAGTATGCGTAAAAAACATACTTATATCTCACTGTCTCCTTGGCTTTGAAAGGAACTTGAAGTTAAGAATGTCTGAAATTTGTGGTCATCAACAACAGACCAATAGGCTGCCAAAAAGGATGTGACTGTTAATCAAAGTATCTGAGTTCTGTTCTAGGCTCTGCCACTTTTGTAATATCTTTTACAAAGTCAAGTCAACCTGGATCTGTATCAAAATGTGACCTGTTGTCAACATTATTGTGTAGATAGGAAGCACAGATTCTGCCCTGATATGTGCTTGCAAAGTCTGTGTGACTTCAGTAGGTGTATGGATCTGTTGGGGATAGAGTTTGGCCTGTGGTTTTCAGGTTTTGGATATACTAAAGGAAGCAACTAGGGTATTTGAGTTACTATTAGCTACTAATAGAATCTGCACACTTTAATTGTGGATGATAGGCTCTGCTGCACGAACAGCTAGAAGATGAGTGTCCTTCACAAAACAACACAGGCATACATGAACTGCATTGCATTAGTGTAGCTTGTCTATCCTCTGGTTTCTACATGGGCCAATTCCAGCTTTTTTAAAAAGAAAGTGCAAAATTCTCTCTCTAGCTTGGACACCTGAGACATTTTTCTCTTGCCTGCTTTGGTTTGAGCTCTTCTTATTCTCAGAAGCAGATGACTTTATACTGCTCTGGGTGTGGGGGAGGAAGCAACAATCCTGGCTATTGTTACTGCAGTTCATCTAGATAGCCTTTTATTACTTTTAAAATCCATTTAGCGGCTTGCTCTTGATAGCTTATGACAATGTGTTCTTCAAGCGAGCATTTACCTCTGTCTTGTATAGTATATTTTCAGGTTGTTTAATGTTTTTGTGGCCCATCTCTGTGTCTGATCTGCTATTATTCCCCTTCAGATAGGGAATGATCAGAAACCAGTCATTTTCCGGCTAACAGTAAAGGACATTGCAATATAGTCCTTAGTATTTTCCACCATACTGATGATGCAGTCCAGTGTTTGTCTGCTGGACACTGGACAGAGGTTTTCTTCAAGTTCCATGGCGATTTCTAAGCTGATAACGCAAGTATCAGAAAGTAAATACATCTGAGAGATAAAAGGCAGCCTAAGTTTCTTAGGCTGTCACTTCAAATCAACATACTACACTCACTGTCATCTCTTGGGAGATTTCTGGAAGTCAGGAGACAGTATTCTTCCCAATATATTGCTGTTGAACATTAACACACGGCTGTTTCCTATTAACATTTGACTTATTGCAGGTCAACCACTAGCTGTGTACCCCAACTTTTTTTTCCCAGCATAAAGTGATTAAACTGTTACATTATGCCTTTGAGTTCAGCAGACATAAATTGAGACTGGAGGCCTGGTTGGATTGTAACACAGCTTTCCAAGGTCAATGGTGGAAGTTCTTGCACTGGAGTAATTAAAAACCAAAATGAAAAAAAGCTTTGAAAGATGGAGCACAGGGAACAACCTTGCATTGAGTAGGGGATGATGTGGTTTCCTTCTAATCTTTCCATCTCTATTTTGTGTCCAATAACATTTACTGTGTAAGGAGTATATTTATGGTGAGGTTTAATGGGCCAAATTTCACTCCATCTGGTTTTATCTGGGTGCCAGCCAGTTTACTGTGAAGTCAGTGTCCATAAAGTGTAATGAAGGACTTCATGGTATAGCTGCATTCATATGTGGTTAAGGTTATAATTCCCATTAGTAGTTTAGGCCAGATTGTGATCTCATTTATTCCAGTGCAAATCCAGAATAATTCCATGTTGCTACTCCTGATTTACCTCAATTACTTTAAGATCAGCCTGGCCCGGTATAAATAGGACTCAAAATTTTTTGGTACCATTGCAGCAGAATGTTCTTTTCTGTACTTACTGAAAGATGCCATGTTTTCTTAGCAGTTTTATGGTTAGAACTTAGCTTCAGATTTCTTCTGGAAAAAGACAAGAACAGCTGTGTAATGCTCCTTTCTATTATGTTGGCACATCACTTCAGCACTACCCTGCTCCAAGGCCCTGTTTTTCATGTGAGCTACACCTGACGTTTCATTCAGATCAGAATGAAGCAGCTAGTCAGATCTAACCAGTTACATGTTTTCACTGATTTTAAGTGATCTTGAGAAAATGTGGAAAGTCAGCCACTGATAAACAGTTGATGAATCTCAAAACCTCTTCCAATGGTGTGTTAGATCTACATCCTTAGATGTCTCACCAGTAATCAAACTTCTTCACTCTGCTTATGGTATGAGGCTTAAGCAAACAGCACGGCAACAGAGAGATTGTTTATGTCATGAAGTTGTTTCCTTTGGGTGTGGGAGGGAAGGTAAGGACTCAGTTACCCTATTTCTTTGTGGGCATATGTCAGCCACAGCAACTTACACACTGTGATGACAAGCAATGTATAAATGCCTTCTATACACAGAAAGACAAGAGAACCAGTTATGAAAAGTGGCAGAGCTGATTCAAAGTGCAAAATTGAAGAGGAGAGGTTTTTCATCAGCTTTATTTCTGGTACTGTCCCCAGCTCCTCCAGCTGCAGGGGCAGCACAGTTTCATCCTAGGATGTAAAGACTGGGGATTTTCCTCTTGCGACATGGAAATGTGATATTGCAGGCAACTGTGTGCAGTGCTGCCCTTGCTCCTTTGTAGGTGGCCACTGGCATAAAAACTGAGTGAACAAATTGCTTCTCATACTAGATTGAAATGTTTTGTGAACTAAGACTTGTTTGCACACACAACTGATCAATATGACATCTTGTTGCCTGCTACACCTGGTCTGACATCAGAGCAAAACAGCACAGATGCCAACAGAACCAGAACTTTATTCCCTGTGTGTAAAATGAGCTCTTGTGTGAAGCCCCTTGTGCAGGCAGAGGGAATGTCTTTCATGTGTCTCAAGTTTAACTGAGTGTCTCAGTGAAGCTGGGTCACATAAACCAGGGGGCTTATCTGAAATTTTTGCAGATTTTATTTCTCTAAATGAAAATACTTATATTAAAGCTGAGTGAACCAAATATTGTACAGGCAAAAGGAAGCCTAACAGGACAAAGAAAAACAAACTTCCTATAATTGAGTCATGCTGGGACTTTTTTTAACCTTATGTCTAGAAGTTTGAATGTTTAAAATGGTGCAGATGGAAGGAAATCCTGCTGGAGGAAAGGCACTTCACTAGAGTAGGGGGTTCATGAAGAAATTAGGGGACTTAAGGAATTAATGAAGGACGGGATTCAGTCCCAGTCCAATACTGTAATTTTACAGCAAGGATGTGTGTCTTTTCTACAAGTAGAAAAGCTCGGAAGAAAAAAAAGACAGGATTTGGTTTCTTAAAACAGGAGAAGGAGACAATTCAGAGTCAGCTGACTGGTTCTTTTCCTGTCCTCGCTAGCAATGGCCTGTGTCGTCTTGATCAAAACACTATTTCTCATGACATCTGTTTCTGGATCAGTGAAAGGGGGCGTAACACAATGCTGTCAAGCTTTGCTGTCCAGGCTGTGTTTTTGCAGCACATTGTGCTTTTACTGACAGGGAATGCCAAATAAAGATATTTATTCACTCACTGACCTCTGAACTTTTTCTAGTGAAGATGTATTTCTCCATTGAAATGGCACTCAGATAGGTTTTTGAAGACTACACATTTACTTGGTTTTTGGGGTAATTCACTAATTGATGCCGTCTGTGGTCTTCCATTGGTCTACAGACCACAGTTTGAAAATCACTGCACTAGGACAGCTTTTGTGTTGTGACCAGGAAAGACAACATTAGACACACCTCAGAGAGCAAGAATGCATCGTTTTGTAGGGGGAAAAAAAAAAAAAGCTGGCTGCTATTTCTTGGTCAGAATTCTGTAAATGCTAAAAGGATAAAGGTCATATTGCTGCAGCTTGATACACCAAATCCTTTCTTGCTGCATTTAAAAGGAACATGATTAGAATGAAACTTTAGGAAGTCATTCTAGGTAAGGAAATGGTACTATAAACTGTTGAATATCCGTGTCAGCTCTGGAACCAGAAGAGTGGCAGTTTCAGTATGTTTTCTGTTGGGTTGTGGAAGGGCATCTCCAAAGTTGCTTGCCCCCTCCCTAAGCAAACTTCTGTCTAATTTTCTCATTTAAACCACAAACCATGTTTTTTCTGTAACTGATTTTCATTCCTAGTTTTGTGATGTTCAAACCTTTCAATGCAGTGTAATTACAATTACTGTCCGTAGTTTTGTGAGGTCTATGGGTTGTGCTGTGGTCAGAGTTTGGTTAGGTTTTCATAAGAGACTCTGTCTGGCTTGTTTGAGCCCACAGTTTCAGTGGTCACTAGAAACACCAAAAATGCCAGGTGGAGACAAACCTGGGACACACACATACAAAGTGGGACATACAGCTCAGGATCTATGTCTTCCTTGATGCTGCAGAATAAGGTGGAAAATCCATGCAGAAAGCAGCTGTGGGGGACAAAAAAGTCTTCTTGACCACATAGATTATAGAGATCAGCTTTAATTTTGAAAGTGTAGATTTAGGTTTCAGTGAAAGTTCTGTTACCTATCATAATTCCAGACGTTCTAGAAGTGTTCAGTACCTCTAAACAGTACAGTCTTACTAGGTTCAGTGCCACTTGCCTCAGTGAGTCCTGCAAGCTCTGCCTTTACAGATATTTCCTTTTTGACAGTTCTGAATTTGCACCCTTTCAACATCACTGTATTAAAATGAGATAAAAAAGGATATAGTTTATCTATCCTGCTTGTTACCTCCCTTCTCTGAGATAAGAAAGCTGGTCTTTCAGCATCTTTGGACAGGACGTTTCCTGTGACCCTACCTTGAGCAAAAAGTACAGTCTAACACAGTTTACACTACCCCATGTCCAGGTTAGAAGCTCAGTGAGATGGGAATAAATATGGAATGGCAGTTTGAGAAGACAGGAAAAAATAATTTTTTAAGCCTGATAATTTCAATGCCAATTAGCCAGTAGATGGCATATGAAATAGTAAATAGTATTTTTTCAATTAATAAAGTTTGTCAAGCTTTCACATTAATGTTCCAGTGAAACTGATCTCTTTAGAGAACTAGCAGCACTATTGATTTCAAATGGACCTACCAGCAAATGCTTCTTCATTGATTTGTTTTCCCAATGGATTCCAATTTCTAGACGTAAGTACTTACCGTATTACTATAGGAAGAAATTGTTTACTGTTTGTATCCATATGATAGAGATTTTGGTCCTTGAATGGCTAAAGTTTTTAAATGTTGGGTTTAACAACTACTATGGTTTGTACGTGACAGCACAACTGATTGTGTTTAGAAAAACAAAGTAGTATACCTGGATCATTTAGATACTAAAGAGGCTTAAAAGACATTAGAAGAAATACATTAGTTTTGTTTACACATTTGTTGACTACTCCAGTCTTTTCAATCTTTAATATTCTTCATACATACATCACTTTACACAAAATTCTGTGTGTTTTTTCATTTAAATATTTTCCACAATACCAAGAATTTCAACAACTAGCTAGTGCATAAAAATCAGAATATGAAAATGGCTCAAAAGAGTCCAGGCTAGTGATTGCACTGAGTGTAGTTGATAAGACAAACAAGTAGTAAAAAAGATGGAAAGTCTGTTTGGTTGTTAAAATTATTTTCCTGTAAATACTGAAAGAGATTCTCTGCTGTCAGTTGTTTAAATGTAATTTATAAATACAGCAGCAGTAACTTACAGATGAGTAGGAAACAGCAATGTCTGACTACTACAGTCTCTAACTGACTAAATCTGAGGGGACCATTTTCCTAACTTAATTGCCTTACAGCTGGCATTTTGTAGAGATGAGAAATGTTGAGATCTAGATTTTTCTAAATAATTACAAAGACAGAGGGTTAGAAAAGAATTTCAAGAAAGACAAGGAATGTTGTGCATTGATTAAGCTCATGTCAATAGCTCTGTTAGTTGCCCTAGAATACACTATTACTTAATAAGTAGCTTGTTAACAGGATGTGAAGATGCTTCTCTGCTTTCTTCTTGTCTTTGGGGCAGGGCAGACACCAATCTGCTTTTAGCCTTAAGTAAAAACATACAATTTTTCTCCCTGACTCTGTTGATCTGACCACTGGCTGTAAATAAGAATGTACACAATCTCCAAAGGAGAGGAAATACTTTTTTCTATCTTTTCATAAATGCTTTGAGGTGGTTCTCATGACTTCAATACTGACAGGTGAGATTTTCTAAGGGACCAGAGGAAATCTCTCAGATCTAGAGCTAAAAACTGAAGAACAGACACTGCAACAACTAAGATGTACATTTGACTACATGAGAGGAACGCAGAAACCCCAGTGAATTATCCAAGTGTCTCAGCCATGCCCAGAAAGAGCTGGGTTCCACAGAATGGGCTAAAAAAGTCAGCATGTTGAAAAAGCAGACACTTTGAGCTATGTACAGGGAACCAATCACTGACCAAGAAAATCCTACTCCTTTTTAGGGTTTACATTTGGGGAGGTAGCTTTCTTTTCCTAAGAACTTTGTTACTAGAAAAGTCACACAAAAAAATGAGCATCTATTGTGAAGCCTCCCTCAGCTGATAGGAACTCGAATACACTTCTGCTGCCCACAACAGCACAATTGCTGATGCATGTATATTATTCTGGGTAGCAGAAGGGCCTTGCATATTCTCCTGTTGGAACTGGGCTCTTGTGCAGTAAAAAATCCATGGTTTACTGAGCCAGACAGATAACAAAAGGAGGGCCGCTGTAGCCTGTCCCATCCCTTCACATGCATGTATGCACATACACATATCCACTCTGTGAGATTTTTGGTGTCTCAGTTTTTCATTAGTTAACTAAATTATGGCTAAATCCTGCTCTGGGTTCTCAAACCCACTATTGCTTCAGCTCTTGAGAGTCTAAGTCCCTTGGCCTCCTTGGAAAATTACATCCTACCTTTTTTCCAGGGGCACACTCCCCCACTGGGCTATCTAGAGCTGTGCAGGTGAGTACTGAGCAACTCCTTTGCTTTGATAAGTGCTGTGTCAGCTGGTGTTTCCACGTGAGGAGGCACCCCTTTCCCTTCCCAAGAAGTGCTCTCTGCAGAGGTGACCGATCTGGAGGTGGGAATGATGATGTAGAAGTTGGTATCATCTACTTGATGTGTCTGTGGAGAGTGGGAGCCACCACTGGTCTGTTCCCCAATGATGAGAGCTCTGCCCAGTCTCTTCATTATGTATACAAACTCTTCAGCAGCCCCAGCTGTCACAGCACTGGTGAGGATTATCAGCCCCTTCTGAGAGCCATACCTCTCCCCTGCCAGAAAGCACAAAAAATATCAGAAAATGTGTCCATTTTCACACATTTATTTGCATAATGGTGCAAGAGAAGCCAAGATAGAACACAATTCATTCCCTACCTGCTATTAACAACCGATGAAGTTTGGAAATGTACTATGTATCTATGAAAGCACTTTTTTCAGTAGTCCAGCCTCTATGCTGTAAAAAACCTGTCACCCTATGTGGTGATTTGTGCCGTCAGTTTCTGGTAATGACCTCCAACAGCTGGCTCTTCTGTGGCTTTGACTTTTACAGGAGATCTAGATCCCATCAGAGGAGTGGGATAGGGAGGTGAAGAAGGCAACATCTTCCACTGCTCCAGTAGGAATACTCAAAGCTCAGCCAGCAATATCTTCAGTTTCACCCTCATCCCTGGTCTAGGAACATGGCTGTCATAGAGCTTGGACTGCAAACTATGCAGGTGGCATTTTATGAAATTAAAATTATAGTGGTTTCCCACAGGCTTTTTATAGTCTATAAATGGAAGCTGTTACATGGCCTGTCCCAAACTCTTCAACAAATATCCCTTTATTATTAAGAACTGAGCCCAGTTATCTAATTTTCTTACATAAACCAGATGACAGGAGTAGGAGGATTTTTTTGCACCTTTTTCACAACATATCTGAACATTGCAGATAATTTTGAGAGCTTAGTTCCTTTTAAAAACTGTCCTGTGCACTATAACTGGGACCTGGTAACGTGAAAATTACCCTAAATTGCTCTAAAAATGTCATTTTTTAAAGTAAATTATAGTATGATATGTAATTCTCATACTAAATTCTAAGAGAGGGGCCAATAGCATGGTAATTAATTTTCACACCATCTTTGCTCTTCTCATTTCACTATGGATGTAATAACCATTAGAAAACCATTTTCAAAGTAGATATATACATTACAGGACCAGATCCAGCTCCTTTGAAGTTAATATGAGTCTGCATGTTCCCTTTGATGGGAACTGGAATGTGTCCATAGTAATCATATCCCTTAGCACAGCCCACCTCTGACTGCCTGGGAAAATAGATGGACCCTGCAGCCTGCGACAACGGTTAGCCATTTGAACATCCATCCAGTAATTGCAGACACTATTGTGACATCTTTATTTTTGGTACTGCCTTAGCTTTAAAGGGGAAAAGAATTAAACCCAATGTTTAAGGCTTCTTAGCACTCTAGTTGTACTTTATGAGCACTGAAGAGCTCTGTTACTGCAGTTGCAGCATCCTTTTAACTTCCGTGAACAGCAGGGTAGGGTGTAGGGGGTCTCTGTGTGAGATACATTGCTAAATGCTCCAAACTCACTCAGATGTGCAAAATTTACTGCTTTTCTTTCTCTCTTGCATTCTCTGGACAAACTGGGCTATTGTGGATGTTTTAATCTTCTGAAATAGCAGATTACGCAGGTAGAAAGTGAAGAGCTACATATAAAACTGTTTGTGAGTATTGGGTGAGATATTACTAACCAGCATAGGATTTATTTTTAATTTTGTCAACTTTTGAAAGCAACAAGTCTTAATTGCTGTACACAATATTCAACTAAATTTCTGGGGGCCAGTTTACAAACCTCTGTGCCTAACATACTCCATTCTTAGGAGTGATAAACTGTTATTTAAAGATGGCGTTGAGGAATGTGGCTGAAATGCAGAGTTTTGTTTGTTACATTCCTTGTACAGCTTGATCTAATTGTGACAAGTGCTTTCACCAAATGAGCTATGGTGTCTAATGCTCACTTTAAAATACACAAGGAGGGACATCTCAGATGCAAAGCTACTCTACAAAGATATTGTCATTTTACCTTTGAGCTGTGGCTGAGTCCATATTTCCTTTACTGAGTTACTAGGTCTTTCGTAAACTTTGTCCAAGAGAATTTTGTGTCCTTCATCAAAGAAGTATGAGCATAGGATCGCAATGGAAGTGGTGGAGCCTCCAATATTGTACCTTTTCAAAAATTCAAAATATCAAGGAAACAATTGAAAATTTGTGGTGGACAGTAGATCTCCCTTCCAAGTATTGCTCCTTAAAATCAGTACTGAAAGGGCTTATGGCTACATTTTGATACATTCACATTCATGTTCCTCTATCAGCACATTTATCAGAGAAACAAAATCCTGTCTAAGAGTCTTGGACTGTTATTGCCCACCACTGACTTCAAAAGCAAGCAAAACTGAATGGTCTATTTTCTTCTTGATTCAACCTGGAAAAAAAAATCAGAAAGTAAGCAAAGACCTAATCTGCAGAGAAACATCAGATTCTTGTTATTCTTCTACTCTGAATAAACTATGTTGTTACTGACATAGGCAGCGTAAGTACCTGCCTAAACTCTAATATATAAATGTAGATCTCCATTTAAGCAACATATATTTGTAGAACTGTCATAATCTTATTTCTTGCTGCACAAAATGAGAACAGTTGTTGTTGGCACCTTATACGATCAGGCCATTTACTTTTGTGCCTGAAGACTGTGTTAGCCTCTGCATTTAGGATAGTCATGTTTGAAAACTTTGTATTTTAATTTCATACCGGTCTCTGAAGTTTAAATCTGCTGAAGAGTTGAAGTGTCATTGGAAAACCTCTGCTGTTGAATACACACAGTGGAATACCAAATTATTTTTTGTCTATCACTTTTTACTTATACTAGAGTACATGCAGCACTGGAAATGTTTGTACTTTGCTCACCCATAGGAGATAGGTACAGTGCTTTCCAGTAGTTGGTGTTAGGAGTGCCTGGCACAGACATTCCAGCAAAAACCTGCTAGAAAATGAGTTTTGTTCAGTCCAGTTCATAATTAAGTTTTTTTTCACCTCCAGAAAAGGATTAAATAATCCAGGAGGCCTCTGTCCCAAAGCATAATGCTTCTTCTTTATTCTGCAGCATTTGGGAGCTGTATTCTGGATTCACACCACTGTGACTGGCTAAAACTGAAATAAGCATCTTCAGTGTGTCCCAGATAGTGCTGTGCTGTCAGGAGGTCCTGCTGCACAGCCCAGGAGGCAGCTACACCCAGCAGAGAACAGTTTCGTGCAGCTGCCATCATGGCTGAGGTGAATGGCAGTCTGGCAGCTAGAGCGATGCTGGAGAGCTCTTCCTAGGACTTTCTTCCATCTAGGACAGTGAAACTGTAGAAACTTCAGTCAGTTATAATGACTGAGCAGTTTCTAGAGTTTTAGCTTAACTCTTGGAGGCACGTATTTCCTTCATTACAGGCATCTTGTGTGACGTTAAGGAAGCTGTTTAGTTTATCAGTGTCTCTTCTCAATGTTATGAAGGTTAAAAATAGGAAGAACATGAGTGGCACAGCTGTTCCACAAAGGGGAACTATTAAGGTGAGAGACGTTATGTGTTATGGTTAATCCCATGCAAAATTGAAATTATCAAAATATGAAGTTCATGAGTGGCCCAGCTGTTCCAGGGAGGGAAACTTGTAAAATGAGAAACATTATTCATTATGGTTAATCCCATGCAAAACTGAAATATTAGCCTTCCCATAAATTCATAAGATGAATGATTTAGGAAGAATGTAAAAAGCTGAGGTTTGAGGTTCTTCTATAAGCCTTCAGAGACTGAGTCTTATGTGTGCACTCAAAGGTCTGGAAATACACTAAATATTAAATAAAAAAACCCACAACAAACCCAAAGCAAACCAAGAAAAGAACTATAATGAGACTGTTTGGTACTTGGGACATGATTTCACCTTTGCTGTTTTGTTGCTGTTGCTCCTGGCCCTGATAGGAGTTTTGGCTTGGGATAAAATCGGAGCAAGAAAGAGCAAAGTCTCAGTCCTATTTCAAATCTATTGGAAGATGGTAGTGCCTTTGCTGAACATGAATTCAGTCACAGGCATGTTTTGTGGGTTGCTGCCTGCCTCCTGTGTCCTCACATAGTGAGGTATCTCTCTCTCCTCTTATCCTTGTGCTCATCTTTTCCTGCACATGATGCAAATCCCAGAAGAATATTAAGACGATTATCAGATATTGAGAGCCCCATGATGGCAAGACACATAAGTGGTTCTAGCACTAAAACCAAGTTCTTACAAAGGCCTATTTTTCTTTAGTTGATTATTTGTAATGCCCTGGGCTCACAAGCATTAGCTCTGGACCAAAACAAGGGAAAAACTTATCTAAATATTCTATGGGAAATGTATATTTGTGATATTCATCTGATAGCTGGCAACAAATGGATACCATCTTCTGGCTCATAAGATTTAGAGCATTGTTGACACACCTAAGTGTCCAACAGAGTCCTAAATTGAGAGCAGGCATGTGATGCTGTAGCTTGTTGCAGCAGTGTCTAGGAGTGCTCCAGCACCTTTGAGGCAACAGCTCATTTAAACCACCTTTGTGCTCTGCGCACAACAGTCATTCTGTACAGAGCTGATTGCCCAAGGTAATTTAGTACTGCGTATGGCAAACTAAATGCTGTAAAACAGCCTTATGCATGGTCTGGTTTTTTGACTGTTCAATCACTTGACCACTGCCTGCAGTAAAAGATGTAGTTAAGCCATACATATATAACTAATATAAGGCACATGCAGAGTTAGATTAGAAAGAAATCAGAGAAAGAAAACAGATGTGACATCCAGGATTGCGTTTTGCAAAATATTCCCTAAATTCGCCTATTTAGTTCTAAACATCTCCAGTGATAGTACAATTTATCTTGAGATATACTTCCAGACTGTTACTGTTTTCCTTGGCTGTTTTCCTTTTCTTATTTAATCCCAGCAATGTTAGCCTGTAAACAGGACACTAAGCCATGTAAAGCTAATTCACTGGTACAAATAAAATGCTGTTTTGAAAGAGTTTTGGTTATTTGCCATTCAAAGGTTTACCTCATGTCTATGATTAGTGCATCTGTGTGAACAATTTTCTTCCAAACATGCTCTACCAGTAGGTCGGACACCTGGGTTAGAAGTTCACAGTCTCCAAACATATCGAATCTCAGATAGCCGATGTTGTTTTCAAATACATTTGTGTGGAATGAAAATTTAATCAGATCTTCAAATACTTCTGGGGAAGGGATCTGAAAGAGTTTGGAAAAACAAAGCAGATCATTTGCTGGCACTGATAGCTTGGCACAAGATTTAAAAAGAATTATGTGAGTCAAGTTTAGTCTGGGTGGGACATATGTGAAGAACCTGATGAAGTTTGAAGAATATAATGAATGATATTAAGATTTTTGACTTATTAAATATAAGTTAGTGCTGGCTGCTGCACTGTTTAGCCAGTATAGAGTGTATCAGTAGAATGCCCTGGATCTGGATCAGGCAGCTATTTGTCAGGGCTCAGTTTATTTTTTCAAAGATACAGGAATTTCCTTTGACAAAAGAGACAGAGCAGGCTACTAGAACCATCCCCCAGCCTGCAGCACAGGCCACTATCCCAGAACTGCCACCCAAGCCCACTTTTTTCCTCTAACAATTCTTGCTAAATGAGGCACTTGGGACTTTTATAATCTCTTGATTGGCCTCAGCTGACAAGCAGCTGCTGGCTATAGGAGAGGTTGGCTCCAGCCCCTCTTAATGAGCCAGTTCCTATAACAATGAGGAGCCTGATGTTTTGGGTGTGTGCTAGGATACTCTTAAGGTAGACATGTTAAATCTCTTATATGATAACTTTGCCTGGGGTCTCAGGTGTTAGGCTGTGATTAATTTCATTTTGTTTAGCTAATGTTGTAAACCAGCAGATATTTTTTCAATACTGATGTGTAGCCAACTCATAAAGTTATTCTAGTAATCCCTGCATGCATTGGAGACCTAGTCTGCTCCTATTGCCAAACCTAGGTTTTGCATGCATGTGTCTGAAAATGGAAGACTCTACTTCGGCTTAAGGAGGTAAGGCTTTGTGATATATATGACTTATGCGACCTTCAACAATTTGGCTTTTTCTCCTCAGGGTTTCGGTGAAAATGATTTTATACTTGCTTTTTAAACAGTTGCCCTCTGCCATAGTTCAGGCCCAGACAAACTATACTTTTACACCAAAAAGAACAAGGAGTCAGCAGTGAGCCATGTGCTAAAAGGTGTTCTCCCAGCCTGCAATATGATGCAGAACTTGGGAGGCATTTGGGCTTTTTGTAGCTGTAGAGGATTCAGGCAATCTCCAGCCCTACATGTAGTTCTCTGGCCTGGGGTTGTGCTCTTGCCAAAAGCAGGTTTGCCACAGCAGAAAGAGGGTTTCCAAGGTGTGTGAATACAGGTTTACTTGACACAGCTCAAGCGCTTTACCTGGGGAATATTACCCAGTGTATCACACTTCTGGCTACCTAGGGCTTCTTCATCATTCAGTGCCTTCTGTATGCCAAAAACTGCTGAAATTTTAATTTAAAAGCCCTCAGCCCTGTTGGCCAGTGGTTGTTGATCTGATGGTGAGAGCGAACTCTACTGAGTCCTTTTCTGTATCCTTCTTTCTCATTGTACCTTGTAAAAATAACCACTGTATCTGGGCTGTAAACATATCAGTCCAGCACTACTGAGTTTGTCATTTCCAATCCACTTCTCAGTGACCGCAATGCTACTTGATCGGCCCACTGTACTTTGATTAATCACAGTTTTGAAGAACATATCCAGCATGCATTGCATTGTTCTGACAAAGCTTATATCTAGTTCAGAGGTACTTTTTCCCCCAGGAGAAAATAAATCATCACTTACTGGTAACATTTACAAATAAAATTGATGTGTTATGCTCAGCCACTTACTAAGGCTACTTCAACTGAACACACAGATTTCTTAGCTCTGTCTCTAACAATAATTGCTGAATGCATACCCATAAGCATGTTTATTAAATATAACCTCTGTGTCTATGGTAATTGTTTTTTTCTACTTGTTCTTTTGCTGTGTTGCCTCATAGCTTTGTTCACTGAGGACTTCAATACTTGCTAGCAATGTTGCTAACTCTTGAGAATTCGTTATGGATTTCAAGGTGGGCAGGTTGCTCTTACAGCCTCAGGTCTTGCAGGGTAAAATGAATATTCAGGGATCTCAAAGAAACTCTTCTTCATCTTCATGACCGTAGGAAAAGTTATGAAAATATTCTAAAGGCTCTAAGACTAAAAGTCTGATGAAAGGCACTCAGAATGTAATTTCAGTGGGGTGAGTGGTGGGGAAAGCCCCTTAATATTTAAACAAAAGCAGGGAGGAGGCTGGGACCGACAGTAGACTGTTACTGTCCAGGAAAACTGCAGGTTCATGACACTGGCGCATCAGCCATGTGCTGCTGGTACCTAAGGAGTTGAGTCTAGTTTCAGAGAGCAACAGCACACTCTCCTTTGGAAGGCAGGGCACTGTTTGCAGGCCAAGGACAAGCTGGGACAGGATGCAGCTGAAAGTAAGATTCTGCTGCTCAGTCAGGCAATGTTTACATACAAATGACTTGATGCTTAAATATAAACCCTCAGGTGCCTGAGTAAGAACACTGTAAGCAATGTGGCCAGACTAAAAGACCTCCAAGTTAACACCACTTAAGCCAAGGAAAAATTGCTTTTTGTTAACTATATAGGGTCTCCCTGTTGTGCACTCTTCTTCCACATGTGAGTGGACTAATTTGACCAAGTAGTGTGACACAAAATAGGACCTAGAATTCTGCCCTGGAACTCATTCAAGGAGTTTAATCACTGGTTCTGCCACTGCCACTACCCCAACCATGGGCAAACTACTTTTCCAGTTGTGCCACTCTTCCCTCTTTTCTCCCCTTTTCCCTCTCCCATAATCTGTTTCATTTGTTTAGCTAGAAACTGTACTTTCATAGCTAATTTTGTGCTGACCATTGTAAGGTAACTCTAATTTCTTTCTTAGTATAACATTTGGGTTCCTTGTGTACCCTTACAGGCTGGAATGGAACTGTCCATACTAGTAGGTCCCTCAGCTCAAGGACTGAGCAGAACCAGCTATATCCCTGACAGCTAATTCTCTCTTGCTCTTAAAAACAACCAGAGCACTGGGTGATTTCCAGGCAATCCAGTCTAGTATGTCACTGGCATTACTATTACAAAGATGTTTTTAACATCTAGTGTAAACAACGTAAGTTCACTGCTTTCTACAGTTTAAATGCATTGGCCTATTCACCATGGACAAGCAAACAGATTATTCTTTTTGTATTTGAAACAGCCTCTTATGTATCTGAAGACTGTTTTCATGTCTCCTCTCAGTTTTCATCTCTCTGGAATAAACAACTCAGATCTTTTAAACTTTTTCAAGATGACTCTTATTTGGCCTTCTCTTTACTCCTGTTCCTCTTTTCAGTGGTCTCCCCACTTGAGCCACATCTTTCCAGAAAATCATTGCCCAAAACTGTGTGTAGTATACTGTAGCTGAATTTTCTTTAGAGCTGAATGTAGCAGAAGACTTCACAGGTCTTACTGATTATTTTCCTCCCTATCCATCCCAGTCTGATGATTAATACTTTTTACTGCAACAACTTGACTCTACTGACTTGTGTTCAGCTTGTGAACTCTGAAGAATCCATATACTTTTTTTACAGGTTTCCCCCTACACAAGCTGTTTTCCTCTGAGTTGTGTAGTCAATTATGCTCACGCTAGAAACTGTGTAAGAACCTTTCATGTGTTCTTATTTAACCTCATCCTACTTTTCATACACCATTTCTCCAGTGTTTCCAGAACTGTAGCTTTGAATTCTAATGCTGCCCTCCATGGCACCAAGACAGCCAGGATGGGGAGGTTACCACAAGCAAAAGCTGAAACCCTCTGGGATGATGCTCTGAAAGGATTAAAAGAGGTTATTTAAGGCTCTTAGTGTCCCCAGTCTCAGAGAGTGAGGGCGGCATGGCACAGCAGTGTGTAAGCCTGCTCTGACAATACACAGCTTGTAACATACTCAATGCAATCCAGTGAGCACTTATTTTCTAGTCAATACCCTGGAAGATTACATTTGAAAGGAAAATTTGAAAACATGATTCATGGCTAAATTTTTATTTTCATCAAAACCCCATTGAAAATTCTTAAACCAAATGGCCAGATCTACTGTAACATTAATGACAATGGGGAAAAAATGAGCACAAATTAATCACTTTGGTGGGATTGTAACTGAAAACGTAGCTGCATTGAATTTGAGTATCAGCATCAGAAGACAAAAAGTACTGGAAAAAGAACAAAAATTATTAACAAAGTGTCATATTATTTTCTGTACAAAATATAAGAAGCAAACATGAATGGCAAAAGGTGAAGAGTCAATGAGTTAAACACAAGTGGAAATATCCAAGTTTGGCTTGCATAAACTTGTGTATTTCCCCTGACTTTACTGTGGTTGATATAAACCATCATCATATGGGTTTACAACAAATTTTTTCCACCTGTTAGCAATAGATGCAGCAATTTGATTATCTATCTTGACACTTTGAGACTGAGCATTCTGATTTCACTCATTAACAGAGGGACAGAAGCAAACTATACTCTGGTGAAGTATCTGTAACTATTGCCTCCTTCAACAAGTACAATAATATGCTATAGATACATATTTATCTGGCTAAAGGAGGACTTCAAATGCAGTCCTTTATAATCCTTCATAATTTGCCTTTATAAAGGATTCCTTTTAGTCTTCTACTCTGATCATCATTTTCAGTTGCTTGTTGAAAACATTAATACAAAAATTCTCTCTCTTAGGTGTGAAGACTACTTCAAAAGTATTTGGGCGTTATCAATGGACCAAAAGAGTCACTCAGGGAGAGTCTTATCACTTAAAATTATGTAACACCTTTGCTAAGATCAGGCAGCTGTTCTTCCATAGGTAGTCTACAATGCTCAGATATTCATGAACACAAATGTTTCATTATGGAAGGGAAGGTGTGACTGGAGGGAGACAGAGGCAAACAGAAGAATAAGTAGATGACATTATTGAATTGTGTGTCAGCAAGTTTACCAAGCTCTGCCTTTATAAGCAAAATGCTATTTTCTGAATCACAAATAATGTATACATTTGCCTCTGGGGAGTCTGACTTTGGAAAGTGGCATTTATGCAGCAGACAACTCGAGCTAGCATTGACCTTGATGCTGTCATGGAGGAGACATATTCACTACGCTGTATTATGCTTCAGCAGCTATTCTGTTGTAGCAGATGGAAAGGTCTACATGCATTTCGCTTGTCTGTCTCCTGCGTTCCAGCCCATCCTTCCTGCAGTTATTCACCATCGCTTTCGTTTAATGGTGTTGGATCTGCTTCACTGTCAAGGTCATTATCAAGGAAATCCTACTGTCAAGGGAAAGGGTGGCTAGGAAGGCAGCTAGCACAATAGAAAAAAATAACTCTTAGGTTTGTGAGGAATAAAGGTGATACACATTAAAAGAGCCACTATGTCCATGTATAGGACTGTCCATAAAAAATATTTTTTTTACAAATGCAATTAGTGGCTTCACTGTAATCTTAAGGCATTTGCTCTCTGAGACATCATCATGAGGTATGAAATGTGCCACAGAAAACACCCTTCTTGGGCCTGCAAAAGCA
>NW_010238598.1:0-35008 GCF_000690775.1 Eurypyga helias | reverse complement strand
CCTGCTGCCCAGTGCTCTGTGGAACAGGTGAATTTTCTTCAACCTCTGTTATAAGGAAAAGCCTTTATTTCAAGGACTTCAGCATCTTTGTTCACTCATCTTCTTTTGCCTTAAAATGTCTTAATACTACTCTCTTGTCTCTCTGCTTTCCAATTTCCTAAAGCACTATGAGGGAATGCATATGCCTTTGAAAATTATTTTAACCTATAAGAGACCCGTGCTTCTCCTCTGCTATATATACATTATTTCCTTTTGAAGAAAGCTCATATTTGTCCTGATTTTCATCCACACTGATGTGATTTCCTTTTTATGGATGTATCCCTGACCTCTTCCAACCATTTTGCTTGACAAAGGACTGAGGTGAACAGAGGCATTAATTGGTATAATAGCATTTCCTCAGTAGCTCTATCTAATTTCACAACATGTGACAAATAAGACAATTTACTTGTACATCCTGTTCTCAACGGTCAAGGTCTGAATAAAGTAAGTAAGGTTTGAAGAAGTAAAAATAGTCAAAAATATCCATTAACAGCCTTCAATGACAACAGTGACTAATTTTCAAGATAGGCCCACTTTGTTCAGTGGGGAGAATTTATGATGTGTCACTATTGATATATTGCTAATAATTTAGGAGGGAATTCTGTCAAAAATATCTGTAGAGTGAAGTTTTCTACACCCAACAAATGTGGATGAAAAGACAGTGATGGAATAGAAAAATCCTTTAAGTAATTATTTACATTTAAGCCTAGAGGCAAGACTGGAGACAACACCTCTTGGTTAACAAACTTGAAAAAGTGTCCTCCCCTGGCAATGCTTAGACTTTGTCCTTGACCTTAGTGTTGGAGATAATACCACAAAGGTCATGCATACTTTAAATCATGCATGCAAAAAAAACTTCAGAGGGTGAAAGCCCACAGATTTCCTCCCCCAGGAAACATTTAATAGTTACCTGACACTTGGTATACTCTGGTTCATTGCAAAGGCAAATACATTCTCTTCAAAAAGTAATTTTATGAGTCCCTGGAGAAAAGAAGTCTCTGATAGCCATGCTAGAGCAGTAGCCAGAAAGGAGCTAACTCCATCCAAGAAAGGGATCAGGTAATCCCAATCCTCCCTTTAATTTGAAGATGGAATTTTAACAAGTGGCTCCTGGGAGCTCCCTCCAGCACAACAATGAACAAGAGAGATTGCCAAGGCAGACCAGTGTATAAATACCTACGCTCAGAACAAAGCACAGACTGTTATGCAAAGCACACAGCAAGGGAAAAAGTAGATTAGTAAAAATCAATTTCTCCCTGGGGTTACCTAACTTCCACCCAGATACTTCTTCCAACATGCTTCTAGGTCACTGGGAAACTGCTGATGCTGAGCATAAGATACACTCAGAACAAATTCTCACTGTCACCACCAAAGGAAATGCTTATTATTTTGTTGTAATAGAAGTCAGATACAGCAATTTTGTATAGAAAAATCCATTAAAGGTTATGTGGCTGCATGTTTTGTGGGTGTATGTGTTTACTCTGGTCCAAACAAATTCTTCTTAAATTGAAAACTTCGTTTGTAACCAGCGGGTTTCTGCACTAATTTATTACATCTTGAGGAGGGATCACAGAGACAATGAGATATCTTCCCTCTGGCCATGAAGCCCTACATGATTTGCTTGTGGCAAACTGAAAGAGATTCATAGCCTTGAAGCTTGTTCCCAAAACGCATGCATCCAGAACTACTATCTACTATCACAAGCTACTGCCCTGACTTGCCCTAGTGTCAGAGAGTGCTGAGCCTCCAAAACCCACTCAGGCACTGGATTTGATTCTGCGTACAGGTAAATCCTGGTGAGTTTATGATATGGGTAAGAATCAAAATAAGATATCTGATTCAGTGCTCCCATTCTAGCTGGCATCAGTATAGCTGGGTACAAGAGAACTGTACCTGTTTTGGAATGATCCCTGGGATGCTGTCCTTGGCGTGTTCAGGGATGTAGAGTAATTTCAGGTGCTCATCATCAGAGAGCGCTTGCAAGTTGGCAGTCACCTTCCTGGCCAGCTCCTCTTCTGTATTAATCCTTTTATAACTGTCTTTGTTGATGTTCTCAGTGAGGTTGGATGCTATTACTGTCCCAATATCCACAAAGGCATAATTGTCTTCCACAAGCTTTCCTATGGTTTGCAGTGTCTGTGGCACCTGGGCACGCAGATTGGCAATATGCTGAGCCACAGCCATGGCTTCACTGGCCTGGATGGTGATATGTGGCTCCACTCCAGACACACTCCATACTTTGCCAGTAACTGGGCTGAGTACCACTTGGCTGGGGATGGAGGCATATAAGGAACTGTTACCAACACGATAAATGCCCACTGAGAGGGAACCACCTACTGTGGGCTCACCAATAACTGTGGCCCGGTGTAGGTCCTTCATAGAGCGAGTGAAAGCTTCAGCTGCTGAGCCGCTCATATGGCTTGTTAGTATGTAGATATCCTTGATGGAGCCGTACCTCTTGCCAGTGACTTGCGGGAGAGTCCACACCTCTGTGCTGCGGGAGGTACTACGATCAAAGACAGTGTAGAGGTGCTGCCGAGGCTCAGGCTCAAAGAAGTAGGAACAAAGTATTGGGATGGCAGTGGAGTAGCCACCTGTGTTGTACCTCATGTCAATAATCATGGCATCTGTGTCCACCAGCTTGTTCCATACCATCTGTACCAGCTGAGGTCCAATGGCCTTCACTGTTTCTGCCTCAGCCATCATATCAAAGCGAAGGTATCCCAGGTTACCTGGCAATACCTCAATTTTGAAGAGTGCCTCAATGATGTAGCTCAGCTCCTCAGGGCTTGGAATCATGTTGGGAAGCTGTTCTTCCGGTGTTGGTTCTACATGGCTGTGGAAGACATGAAGCCGATGGTCCCCTGAGGCCTCCTGCAAGTCACTGGTAAGCTGGGAAGCCAATGTCTCAACGTCTACAGCTGATCGATAACCTCCTTGGGCCCGTTTGGTGTTGAGCATAGCACTGGCCTTACCAGCCACTTCAGGGATGGCATAGTGAGCCTCTAGCAGTTGCCCGGTACTCTCCAAAAGCACTCCCATGTTCTTGTGGAAAGCTAGTACCTCTTCAGCCTTCTCCAGTGCATCCTCAGCCAACACTATGGCATCAGGCACAACTCCTCCACCCATCCAGCTTTCCCCATGGTTGTCAATGAAGGTGATAACAGGAACTGTGATAGTTAGGCCACGGGTTATTCCCTGCTCAGGCTGCAGCAGAGGGAAGGTACGGGTGTGTGAGAGGCTTCCTGCTGTGATCTCACCAATCAGTGTGGCACGGCCCAGGGACTGCATGAGGTAGGCAAACTCCTCAGCAGCTGTAGCAGTGTGGTGGCTGGTGAGCAGGTAGATGCCACGCTGAGCCCCATAGGGCTGGCCAAGCAGTTCTGCTTGGCTGTTGTGCTCCTGCGTGTGGTTTGTGCGCCTGTCATAGGTTGTGAAGAGATGGACAGAGCCAGCAGCAGGGTCTTGGAAATAGGAGAGTAGCACAGGTACAGCAGAGGAGGAGGGACCTCCAGGGTTGTAACGCAGGTCCATGATCAAGTTCTCTGTACTTTGGAGGGGCTCCCACACTTTGTGGACAATGTAAGGTCCAAGTTTAGCAAGCACAGAGGCATCTGCAAATTCATCAAAGCGCATGTAGCCAACATTGCCTGGCAACACTGACACCTTGAAGACAGTATCCACCAAGGCATGTAGCAGTTGCTCGTTGTCAGGTAAGTTCGCTGCGAGCGCAATTGGCTTCTCAGCAGCGGGGGGAGCAGCTTCACCTGGCATCATGACTCGGACCAACAGACGGGGGTCTTCAGATAAAGTCTGCATCTCAGTATTGAGCTTGGTGGCCAGGTCCTCTGCTGACTGCACAGACGAGAAGTCAGAGGTGACAAGGTGCCGCAACAGTGCTGGCACCCGTTCCACTAAGCTGTAATAGTCCTTTAATATGTTTGTGAGGTGGCTTAGGATGCCAGGCACTGCTCTGCGCATTGCCAGGATGTCCAGGGATTTCTGCAAGGCTTGGTCTCCCTCAGTAGCCACACATGGCATCACTCCACTCACCTCCCAGCTCTGTCCACCCCCACTCAAGGGGCTCACAGATCGTGACACAGGAACCATCATGTAGAAATTGGACTGGCCAATACGCAGTTTCTGGATGTCCAGTGAACCTCCAGATGTCTTTTCCCCAACAGTGATCGCTCTGTTCATGTGCTTGAGGATATAAGCCACATCTTCAGCCACTCCTGTGGTGTGGCGGCTGATCAAAACAATGACATCCTTGTCTTTGCTGTACCTCTCTCCCAACACCTTTGGCAGTGTCCATATCTCTGTGGTGGTGTTGGAGGGCCGATTATACACAGTTTCAACATGCAGCATCTTATCTGCTTCATGCAAGTATGAGATGATGAAAGGGAGGCCAGAAATGTGTCCCCCAGTGCTGTGACGAAGATCTATCACGAGGGCGGATGTCTCTATCAGTGTCTTCCACACTTTGTCCACCAGAAAAGCTCCAACTTTCTGCACAACTTCCTGTCCTATGATATAATCAATTCTCAGGTAACCAACATTACCCTCCAGCTTGCCATACCTGATCACATGCTCAATAAG
Source organism: Eurypyga helias (assembly GCF_000690775.1). Taxonomy (NCBI): domain Eukaryota; kingdom Metazoa; phylum Chordata; class Aves; order Eurypygiformes; family Eurypygidae; genus Eurypyga; species Eurypyga helias. Next base: position 30,370 of record NW_010238598.1, on the reverse strand, counting down.
ACCCAGGAGTTGTTCACGAGTGGGGGAAGCCTCAGCTTCTTGTTTTGGAGCTGCATGCGGTGATGGCTCATAGGAAATCACTAGTCTTGGGTCATTCAGAGCACCCTGCACTCCAGCTGTCAAGACACTGGCCAGCATTTTTGGATCTGAGATGTCCAGGATCTCCCCGCTCTTGAGTGCTTGTTCAATGGCTTCTTGCATTCCCACTAGGTTTTCAGGATAGCAGTAGTTATCCAGAAGGACTTTAGCCATGTCCAGCACTAGAGTTGGTTGGAAGATTTCCTCAGCAGGTATGCTGCGCATGATCAGTGCTGAAAACAGGAAAAAATATGTCCCGATCATTTTGTATTTGTGTGGAGCAGAAAAGAAGGAAAGAAGTCAGAAGCTCTTATCGATCAAGATGCATGTAGCTCTCTGATGACTCTGTTTGTGAATCACACTGAAATCCCTGTGTTGAACCCAGGTGCACTGAACAGATAAAAATCTTTTATCCGCACTAAACCTTTAATCTCATTAAAATGGAGTGCATCATCTGAAGTGCACCAATAGATGAAGTTCAGCTCCTTACTACTTCACAGCCCTTTTATGAAACAGTAATAAACTTCAGTCATCAAGGAAGATCTTTCTGTCAGTTAATTGTTTCCAAAAGGTAATTAATTGCCTGTTATAAACTGTTCCTTGCTTATCCTGACAGTGAGTTACTTAAATGCAAAACTTTGATTTTTACCACAATTAGAACAGCAGTCATCCGGTCTTTCACCATTATTTATTAAAAGTTTATAACAGGAGATTCTTCAGTGACTTAGTTGTATCAATATTTAATATTTTTTCAAAAGTTGTTGACAATACATTGTCTTTGGTGTTTTCACATTTGAGCTGCAAAGGACTGTTCTTACATTCTATGACTAAGGGCTCCAAACAAGGAACTCCAGACATTTAGAACAGCTCATAAAATCTAAGGTAATGACAGCCTGTTGATTTCTGTTCTGAGAATTGCCAGCATTTTAAACAGGTCTTTGAAATATATTTGCCTCAACATGATACAGCTAAATCTGAGGTGACTTTAATCTTCATAATTTGCACTCAATTAGGATTTACTTGTAATACCATTGAGTAACATATGGTCATGTCTGATGACAGCTCCCAGCCAATAGACTCTAGGCTCAGCATACCAAAATAGAATGTGGGGGGTTGTTTTCTTCTGCTCACAATGTATTTGAGACCCTATTGTATTAAGAGTTTGAAAGAGGATCAGAATATGTGGGATGCAGCTGCAAGCTCTACCCATGTGAGTTGTCAACATTCAGCTCTCCAGTATGACATTCCGAAGACATACAAGAAAAGAATCTTTGCTCTAAGTCTGAAATTAGTGGCTATCCCAGCCATTCTGCTTGCTGGAGGTAGCTGCAAGAATAGACCAGGGAATCTGGGAAGAACATGTTTTTGTATTGCTTTCAAAATGCCACTTGTTGCTACATATGAATACATGTGGAGGGAGGAGGTACATAACGTTGGTCTACCCTGGCTGGTAGAGTGCAGTTGGTCTACACTCTGTTGGTGTCAAGTGTGAAGCCTGCCACTCACATGAGCAAAGTTTAGTGCAGTCCTCTGTCTGTGTCATTCAGTTGTAGTAATAAAGGAGTTGTGCAAAGTTCTTTCCTTTAACGTGTCCATAAAAGGAAAAGCCTCATCTATATATTCAGATACGATTTCATCCCATGGTTGATTATTATCTATGTGTATGTAAATATACAAATTCAAATTAGTAAAAATATTTTTCTAAGTTGTTCTAGGAGTCCATTAGAGAAAGGAAAAAGCTGTGAAACTTGATGTTATAGTCATAGGTATCTCTGGCAATCAGGCTGTCCTATCATCTGTAAAAAAAAACCCTTAGTTTAAAAAATGTGGCCACTTCCCTTGTCAAAGGAGAGGCCTCAGGTATAGTTGCAATTGCTGTTGATAATGTATAAATAAGTAATTAAGCTCCAAGTGTGCCACAGCAATATTCTGTGTACCTCATTGGTAGAGAAGCAGTGAAATTCAGATCTGTTTTATCTTCTTAATTTTGGGGGGTTGTTGTATATTGTGACAATGTGTGACAACCATCACAGATCTAACTCCAGGGCATTATCACCAGTTTGAATTGCTCTTCTTGCTTGCTTTCTGCAAATAATAATCCAACACTCTAGGACAAAGGTAGCTGGAACAAAAACGCTCCAGTGCAATGACACTTTGTCCAGGAAATGACTTAGGAGCTACAGGATTTGTTGCAAGAGCTGCATTAATTCCTCATGTGGCCAATAGAATGGACAGTATCCTTGGCAAATCAATTTCTATTGCTTTTCTAACCCATGGCTCTTCTGTCTGTCTAGCTTGGAAAGTTTCTGGGTCAAGAGATCTCTTTTGCTACAATAATTTCTACCACATACCTTATCTTTACTTTCAACCTGCGATAGTGTCTCTAAATGCCATTACAACCGGAACAATTACACACACTGTAGTGTACATGAAGACAATCAATTCAATAGAAAAGATATTGTACTTAATAAATCCCCAACTTAATTCTTAAGCACCATGTGCTCTGTGCACTGACTAAGGCAGGGGATGTCTGAAATAAAAACATATGAGCTGTGATTGTGTAATTAATGCATACCACTAAGAGGGGAATGATGCATAGATAATCTTAATCCTGAACATTTCCCACTTTGGAGTGCTTAACATTTTAATGTTACTTGCAATTTTTATGTGTTCCAGCATTTTTCAATTAACTTGAAAGGGAAGATACAGACTTGTTTTTTTAGACGGAAAGAAAGCATAATGATAAAGAAAACATATATATGATCTAAAACAATGAAGTAAAAATGTGTCAAGATGGAAGGGTTAGATATTTTGCCTTCTGGGCTCGGAGGTCGAGTTGTTCTATGGGTCCCCTTTTTTGTTTCTTATTTCTTTCTTCCTTTTACTCCTGCTGGGTACCGGAGGGGGCATGCCCAGAAGCCAAGGAGTAGGGTTACAAAATGGATCCATTGTGACAGGAATTGGGAAAAAAAGTACAATAATCCATGTCCCTAAGAATATGTCAGGATAGATCTCTATTTCTGTCTGTTTGTACAGTAGCTTTAAGCATTCAGCTTTCTGTCCCAGAAAAAAGAATGACATTGCATGTTTACGAAGTATAAATAGTACTTTCTTTTTAATCCTTCAGTACATAGTACATAATGGACACTTACATTTATATGAAACTATTTAACAAGTACGGGATAACGGTGGAAATAAGGTTAAATTATATACCATAAAAATTAGAGAAAATAGTATTTTCTGGATTTCTTGAAAGTAATTCCATTGTCCTGTTTTAATCGCAGCAAATCTTATAAAAACCCCTTACTTTTTTAGAAGGGCCTTATTTTTCACTGTACTCTTCTCTCCCACTTTCTGCTTTTAGAATAGAAATTAATATAACTTGAAATGCATTATTCAAATTATCTCAGTTTCAGCTTGCTGTGCAAAGGGTGTTACAGGGTGTTACAGATGTTATATACGAGGTGTTAACAGTCACCTCATCTTACTCTGAATGTAACACACATAGATGAATTGTCATGAAGAACATAGAAAAGAGACAGTAACAGATATGGTATGTGCCAGATAATTACCTGCCATATCTAAATAAGCTCTATATATCCACTGCTAAACTCAATACATGCTTTTCCCCAGCATTTAAGGAAGTATTTCCACAGATTCACAACATTCTTCTCCAATGAGGTCTGATCTAGAGGTCAAAAATCATGAAATGGCCCTTTCCTGCCTATGATTGTTGTAAAATTGTAAGATGAGAAAAAGATTTTTTTCTCCATTTTTCTAACATTTATTGTGCATTGTATCTTGTTCTAATGATTTTTATATCAGAAGGTCTGGAAACTGTAGCTGAGGTTTTTATGAAGCTAGGGTTTGAGAAATACAGGATTGTGATTAGTTTTATCCAGTAAAAGCCAAGACATGGCAACACTCCACAGCTCAATTTATTCCTCAGGTTCTGATACATATTCTTCCTCAGGCACTGTATCACTAGCACACAGAAACAAAACTAGCTTCGCAATGTAAATGTAAAATAAATGCTTTTCCCGACATGTACAACTTAAAAAGCTTGGACAGTGGAAAAAAGTATTTTTCCACACTGGGTCTGTTGAGTGATCTATTTCTCTTGCCTTGAATTCAATATGACATGTATCACTCACTGCTACTATGGTAATTCTTTATAGATGTTATTAGAAGGTAAGAATCCTTTCTTGTGTGGTGTTCTTCAGGCTTTGGAGAATGACTATTTACTTACTAATCTCTTTATATATATAGCTTAAATTTTTATCAAATATGTTGTTTAATGCAAGCCTGTTCATTGAACTCTGGGTACCTACATCCAAAATGTAACTCTACCATCAGTTCTAATTTCTAATATAACCCAAGCCAAATTCCTATTTTGATTTTAGTTTTGAGCTGAATACTCAGGCCTAGCTCTAGCTTTTATAACTCATAAAACTTTATGATCCTTTAAAATCTGTCCACAAGTATTTAATTTTCTGACTTCCTATGGGTATGAACTTCCCACATATTCTGAGCAGTATTTTCTTTTATCTGTCCCAGACTAGTCTGCATGCACAGTCTGTATCACTCAGATCATATGCTAAAAAGCATCCAAAAGAGAGAGATTAAGTGTTCTGCTATTTAACTTTATATATTTTTCTCCAATACTCCCTGGTTCTCATCTGCAGTTATCTCACTGTTTCCTCACCAGGTCCATATAGACCATTTGGTCACTGATAAACTGCTGTAGCAGGACGCTCATCTGAAGGTGGCAGCAAGAGCAGTTTTTTCACTGGCAGAAATGCCAACAGGATAAAAGTGAAATTTGGAAATAAACTACTTCTGGTTTTAGCAGAGCCTTCTAATACAGACATATTTTAAATTATATGTATGAATTAGAATTCATGTAAAAGTCATATTTGGCTCCTAAATATTGAGAGGCAAGGTGTATTAGCTCAAGCACAGGACTATACTAATGAAATATTTAATGCTTCCAGGACTTTGGTAAGTGTTTCTAGACAAACCTTCACTCCCTTTATAGATGTACAAGTCTGGGTCAGTGTTACTTCATGGCTGTCTGAAACGGGCATTACTGGATTGCATAGGTAGAATCTAAGACTGTCTGTTCTGTTCTTGTACTGTTTGGTACAAAGGAAACCTTGTCCCTGAGTAGACTTTCTAGGCCCCTTAGTACTACGAATAATGAATAATATCACCCTTAGGTTTCTTTATAATTCCCACATCAAAAGAAGTAATGTTAGGTTTTTGTTCCTGAGTTTTTCAGTTCATATGCTGCACAAACCTATATAAATTAAAATTAAAGCTGTTGGAAGTTTTTTCTCGCATTTTTTTAATATTGAAAGCTTTCCACTTCTGATGACTGGTCAAACAGGTCCTGGTGCTGTTGTCTGCCATTTTGATGTAGAATGGAATGCTCAGCATGTCTTGGCAGATCAGCTGTTGCCATTTTAAGCTATGTAGTTTGTTGTAAAGAACTACGTCTCTCCCCTGTTGCTGGATCAGAAGTTTTGGTTGCTGGCCCAGAACCAAGGCCCAGGCTGCTGCGACAGTGCTTGCTCAGCTGTTTTGGTGTGCTGGGCCAGCATCTAGGCTTTCGTGAGGGCTAGCGGCAGGTCTGCTGGGCTCCAGCCAAACCAGACACCTCTGCCCCAGCCAAACCAGACACCTCCGTGAGGGGACTGACTGAGGGAGTTCTGTTTTACAGGCTACACTGAAGCCATTCTCCTGTGAGGCTTGTCACCAAATTATGACTGAGGGTCCAGCAGAAGCTTTAAGAGAGGACAAAAAAGAAACAGAGGCAGCTCAGAGGGTTGACATGTTGCTGAGGTAGCCTGGAAGCAGAATCCAGCACAAAGATGGCAGCAGGAAAGCTCGGAGGCATGGAGAGGGCCAAAAAGGGTGTGGATAATCGAGAGGGAGATGGCAGGAGGCACCTTAAAGCTGACAGATTTTAGGGTCCCATGTGAGGGAGTGTGAAAAAATGTGTGAAGATGGCTGGGGAGTAACGCACAGAGCTGGCACAGAAGCACGACTTAAGCCTGAAGATGGCGCCAAGGCAGCGTGGAGGCCCCTCGCAGCCCAGCGATGGTGCGGCCAGAGAGCACAGCGGGCCCTCATAGCCCTGCGATGGCACCAAGGCAGCATGGAGGTAAGGCTTAGAGAAATCACTGTAGGCTGAAGAGAGGCCAAAGATGGCTCTGAGGTGGTTTGTAGGCCTCAGTCAGCCTGGAGGGCGCTGAGGAGGTTTGCACCTTAGGCACCTGCAGTTAGAACCTCTAGCCTTGCAGGCGGATGGGCAGAGCTCTGAGCTGCTTGCTCTCAGGAGACTGCAGAAGAACCTGCTAAACACACAACAAATGGCATGCTGGGGAGTTAACACGTGGAGAAGGGAGGTGGCTAGTAGTCAGATGCAGTGTCCTGTTAGCTGTTCAGAGCAGCCAGAGGGGATGTGGAGCTCGTTAGGCTATTTGAAGAATGAGTCTTGCCTCACGGACATTGTTCTGGCACTGCCAGTTTGTTCTGTGTTTCCTCTGTACCCTTCAGTTCTTTTTTGCAGTAACAAACTTCAGATCAGTGCTGTCTATGAGGAGCAAGGTACTGATACTTCCTGGAGCTCACAGTGTATGCCTGTGTGGACCTACATGGTGCATGGCCATGAACCTACATGTGTTACCTGTGTGGTAATAGCCAGGCTCTGAGGAGGCTGGAGAGAAGGGTCAGCTGTGATCTAGGAGCAGCATTAATTGTGTTAGAGCTCAACTGTGTCTGAAATTATAAGCCTTGAGAGGCAGTCTAAAATCTATTACTCTGAATATTAGGAATTGGCAATTCTAGTTCAATATTTCTATTGTCAGGATCTTTCCAGTATAAAGGTGTCTGATACCAGCTGGACACCTCCATATTCCCATGAGGCCATTGCCTCTTCACCTGTGGAACAGAATAGTAAAAATGGAGATCTGCTTGTCTTTTAGTAGTTGCTGGTGCTGTGTTGTTAATTGATAAGTTGCATCTGCTGTTCTCTGATGGGACATGGCACAGACAAGTGGATGAGATCAGAGGACACTGTGCCTGCTGTGTACACAGACAAGGTGGGAAGCTATGTAAAAATAGCAACAGTTATATCTCCTGATGGGCTTCCACCAGCTTACCACGTTTATCTATTAAGACTGAAGTGCTATAGAGTAGCCTTAAAATTGTCAGTGGAGTCAGCTGATGATTCTCATGCTACAGGTCTGTTACACAGATAGCTAACGAGCCTGAGAAGGAGGGCATTCTCCAGCCATGTGTTTGTGTTAAATAAGTAAGTTTTACTTTTAACTGTACTGGACAGTGCAGAAGCCGCAGCCTGCTCTTCAGTAGCTGTAAGCTGCTGCTCAGTGTTCAGAATCCAGTGATGAGAGAGTGTTTTCTCAGTGTCAGATGAGGCCCAGCTTGAAGCAGAGGCCAAGGTGCTTTGACTGCTCTTTGCAATCTGTATACTTTCTAGCACACCTTGGCCACCTGGCTGATTCATTGCATCCCAAAGCAGTGCAAACATGAGGGAATGTGAGTGATTTTTTTTAAAATCAAATATTCAAAACTACATACATCAAGCTGCTAAATTTACAATTTAAAACCAAACATCAATTTGACACACACTTCAGCCATGCATCTATAGCATCTGTAGTCACTTCTGTGTTCTCATTTCTTCTTGACCCTGATCATCACCCTGTGGAAAGATTCATGTTTCATTTTACTACTGTTTTTACTACCAACCAAAATGTTAAGCCTATGGGAATGTGACCGTTAAAGCTGGCTAGAGGAGCAATTGATTTTTTTTTTGGTTGAAATACAAAAGTGACTTGTAGTCCGCTTATGGGATGGGAGCTGTAGAGCTTCTCTGGAATTCTGATAGAATAGCTAGGATCTGAGTTTTAGAGCCAAGAATGGCTTTGGGTCTTCCCCCCCTTGCCCTTTGCCAAGTAAGCTTGGGAACAAAGATCAGTGTTTGACTTTGGAATGTGGGGGGGGGGAAAAAAAAAGATAAATTGATTCTTGAGAATTTGTTTCTGTGAGCATGTGGGGACTGGTCTTTCCTCTTCCCCACATTTTTATTTAATTGTGGATAAAGTCCTGTATTCAGTGAAGTCAAAATATAACTAGGACCTTGTGTTTAGATGACTTAAGGTCACACAGCTACAATTACCTTGACACATGGGTGAATAACTTTTCTAATGTGATTACACTCAGTACTTGTTTGGTGGTTTCTTTTACTTAATTTAGAGAAGTTGTGCAAAAGGACATGAGCTTAGGAGATGAGCAAAACAGAGAGACAATACAGGGGGTTCTGAAAGGAGGAAGACATCATGATGACTGTAAGATGACAGAAGCCAGTGTGGAGTGGTAAAATGAGAGGACTGCCACAGGAAGCTTAAGAGGTTAATGACACACAGCTATGGATGGATAAAGTTTGCATAGACCCTGATGTCGGATCTGATCCAATTGGAACCCAGTTCTAAAGGAAAAGACTGTAAATCAGTCCAGAGATTCTAGTGAATCGTGCTTTGTGCTCATGGTTTGTGATGTAACCAGCAGTTCTTGAAGGAATTACAACCACCCTGCTCACACTCACCTGCTATTTTCTCTGTATTAAGTTAACAATAGTAAATAAACTGTGTATTAGATTTCAAGCTGACCTGTTCATGCCAAATGAATTCGTCTTGCCCACAGGCTGCCCTAATTTAAAACATATGTATCCATTTAAATCCTGTTGCTTCCATACATTGTTACTATTTAGATTTTTTCTTTATCGATATTCACTATTTTGAACAGATGTGTATTTTGCCATTAGTTTGGATCAAAAGTGTTCTCTGATAGATTTTGTGTGTCTGTGTGTGTGAGATGATGGAGGACTAAAAGTGAGATGGACCAAGGTGGCATTGTACAGCACTTACACCTATCACCTGAAACCACAGAAGACACGTTGTTCTCGTATGGGCAAAACATTCATTAGAATCAAAGGAAGTTTACTTTAATTCCAGGAAAGATGGGTTCTTTTTTTAGTGAAAATACAACTGAAGTCAGGAGAACTATTGTATGATAGTATATTTCCCATACAGCAGTGTAAGTCTCATAGAACACAGAAGTTTTCAGTTTTTGCCAGACTTCTAAGGGGTGAAAGATTTTTTTATGTAAAATAGAGTTTCTCTTAAGAAGAATATTTTTTAAAAATGGAGCCTAACGTCAGACTCCAAAGAAAGTATTTAGGCCTCTGAATAAGTAGCCTGGGCTTTTCACAAGTGCTGAGCCCTGCTAACCCCCACTGCTTTTAGGATACAGCTTCTAAGGCTGAACATCTTTTGACTGTATGTTCTTGCAAAGAAATACTAAGAATATGCAGTAGGTCAAAGTGGCTTCTTATCTTTGTGCAGAGATAAGGGCTGCAGTTCCTCCTAGGAAACAGTGTCTTAGAAGCGGAAGGCTGCACTTCTTATCATTCAAGAATGTGCCATAAAGGGGTAAAAATAGGGACATTGAGGATAAGGAGGCTAAAACCGAGGCACCTGCTACCCACAGAAGGAAACTTGGGAATTAAATAAGACTGAGAGTCTCTTCTGTTTTGAATACTGCAAATCTTCACTTACAGGAATAAATAATTTGCCTGTAAAAACCTCTGAGATTACAGATATGAGAAAAGGCTTGCAGGACTTAGAATCCTGACTTTACCATGCAGACTTATTTCTTTTTACTGGGTTTTACAGAAGTTGAAAATGTCAGAGATGGCTGAGAGGATTAGATTTCAATACCTATTAAACATTTTTAGGACATCCTAAATCCCCATTGGAAATCCTTTGGTTTGTGACCTAAATAGAATCAATTAAACAGAAAAGTTGCAATAAGTTATTCAAATTGTGTCCCTGTTGCCCAAGAATATGTAGTTCATTCAATCTCACAATATTTTAATCCAGTATTCACTTTGCCATGATATATAATGCAGGCTATTTACAATGATTGTTCTTTAAATGCCAGTTTTTCTTTAAAACAAGCAGCAACAACTACAACCAGCCCGTGCCCTGCTCCAAACCTTATTTGCAAGGATTTTCATTTGCATCACTAATGTACAGATTTACACAGAGCAGAAAAAAGGGATATTCTTAGAGATTCTGCCTTGTATACTACCTGCAGCCACATTCTGCCACTTTCATCCCTTCATAGTTATATATCAGAGTGGGCACGCCAGCATCATCCTTATAAAGAATGGAGATTGAATCCAATTTGGTTGGAACACAACAGGCCTTGGAAGCTTTCTTTGGGTTTTGGAGATGCACCAGAGTTTGAACAATAGCATGTTTTGTTGGGGTAACGTTATCTGTCAGAGGGAAGAAGCAACCTCCTTTGCACTCAAAAGCCTCATAATCTTTTGGTGCAATGATCCAGGAATCCCAGCCAATCTCTTCAAAGTTCACATGGAGGGAAGTTCTCCGGCAATGGTTGGCTCCAATGCTTCTCTTGCTTCTGGAGGAATGCTGGTGGGGCCCAGCAGTGGCCTTTTCTTCTCTCTGTTCTTCCTCTTCAGATGAAGTGTTGTTCTTTCCTAATTTCTTTAGCACACTTTCTTGTTCATGAACAATCATGTCCCGGAGCTCCACTTTGGTCTCTTTTGTCCCATTGCTGCGGTCATTGGAGAACACTATTAACAGGGGCAGATTCTTAGTGTCAGGGGTAACACTAATATCCAGCTTCCCACAGTTGAAGCCACCCAGAACCTTACTCTCTATAACGACCTCTAGCTTGTTTTTAGTCTTCAGTTTGTCTGCCCTGACCCATCTCTTCACAGCACTGGACACTTCAAACATCTCCCAACCACACTCCCTGATATTGTGGGAGACAAGGAAAGATTTGGTACTTTCTGGGCTTTCCCAGTGGCCACCATCTAGAACATCATAAATGACCATGTTGCCTTCCAGCCTAGAGAGAGACACAACTTCCCTGTGACAGGAGATATAAATTCTCAGTTCAGCTCTGGTGATTTCCTCATATCGTGGAATAGAGATGTTGAAGAGCAAGATGTGTTTCTGAAATGTATTTTCTTCTGGTGAAGCTAAAGAAACGACATCTGCAATAGGAAATTAAAACATGTGGTTACAGTGCTTCTGACTAAGTAACTTTCTGTTAAAAGACTCAGGATGTATTTTGGGGGTAAAATAAGAGCATGGCTACCCAGCATAAAAAAACAAAACCAAACCAAACCAAACCAAAAAAAAAACCCCAAACCGATAACAAAAGCCTGTCTTCTCACTAAGTTTCAAGGGCAGGGAATGAAAACTGGAAATGGAGGCCACTGGTGTTGGTAGTATTTTCATCAAGATTGCATAGCCAGGTGAATATGTGGAGGAGATTGTAGAGTCTGCCTAGAACAAGCTGTAAATGATGCTGTCAGTAGTAAGTATGTAAATAAGGCATTTGGGGAGTGTTCAGATTTAGCAATTTCTAAAGAAATTTTTACACAAAGAATTTCTAAAAATTTCTATGAATTTGCTACACATATCATGCAATAGGATGAACTGCTCTCCTAACACAGAGAAGTATACTACACATTCAAGTGTCTCTAAGACTTAGCTCGGTTGAGGGTTTTGTTGTCTTCAAATAACTTTGAAACCAGCTTGGAATACTGGGAGTTTGGGGAAATAGAAAAGTTGCTGAAAATCCTGAACTGTAGCTTCAGGGTCTGTCTAAATTGAGACTTGGTCATAAACAGCCTTTCATGCCCAGGTCTGTTCCAGGCTGGACTCACCGAATTTGGGTGGGTTTTGTTTGGGTTTTGATTCTGCAAAGGGATGTGCAGTACCAGCAACTCTGCCTTGAGAGGGGCAGATACTTGGCTAGAAGTTCGGATCAGTAATGTTAAATGTCATCACTGACTGATGTCTGTTTGATGATCAGTGTAAGATAATTACTCAATCATGATTGGATTTTAGAGCAATTTAAATTGGCTAACGTTGACACTTCTTCGTAATGTTTACCCACTAAAGCAATCGGAGAAGAGAGTGAGATAAGGAAACTATAGCTAATACTGCTAAGGTTTCCATTTCAGGCACTAATTTGGGAATTTGGAGTTCTGTCTTACCTCTGTATGCCTATTTTTCATATAAACAGAGTCTTTGTTTCTCCCTGTCTCATTTTTAACAGAAGGATTGAATTTGCTTCTAACTTTTTTACTGTTTCTTTTGATGGAGCTTTTAAAGGTCTTTTTTTTTTTTTTAGTTGAAATAAGCTTGACTACGTCTTTCGATATAAATCTTTCCATCTAAACCAGAATTTTGGGGGAGCACTGCTATTCCTTGCTTGGATCCAGAGGCACATTTCTCAGTTGGCTGCTGTGGTTTTGAAGTATGAGAAGAGCCCACATGAAAGAAGAGATCTCTAGTATGGATAGCTCGGTTATGGATGACCAAAGTTTGCATTCTGTCATTAAATTTCAGTCCCAAATCTCTAGCTTTGAGACATGGTTCACATAAACCCTGTTATTCAGTGCCTATTCTCAGTTGACAAGTATGAGAAGATAGTATTTACAGTAAAAATGTCAAAGAAGAGAACTAAGGGTAATTGCATTTTCTTAAAGATTGAAACTACAGAGCAAGACTACAATTCAAAATTTTTATCTGTTTCATGTCTAAAGGATCTGTGGAAGTTAGGCACTCAGTTCCCTCTGAATTTTAGAAGAATCTGAGTACCTACTATCCACTTACTCCTTCAGAAATTCTAGTCCACATACTTAGGACTTTTCCTACCTTCAGTACTGAAGCTCCTTACAATATTAGATGCAGGGATGGAGGACTTGTCTGCAGCATATCTGTTGTATAAATCGATCATGAACTGTGGTGGTTCTTCTTTGGTCTTCTCCTGTGATGGGACTTTTGACAAATTCAAACTCCTTAGTAAATCCATCTTCATATTCTCCAGGAAAGATTTAATGTCAAAATGAGTCTCATCTTCTATTTTCCCAGGATTGTGAAAGTGTGCATCAGACTTTCTCATAGCTGATAACTTGTCCCAGTCTTCCAAAGGCTTGCCTCTTGTCAAGCAGGCAATGATGTTGAAAACAGACAGTGCAGCTAATACTCCAAAATAATGCATTTCTTCTATATTTAATTTCTGTGATGAGGCAAGGGGACAAGGGTATTTTAGCTGCTTAAAAATCTCGTTTCATTACAAACAAAGGAAAGGAGATGGAAGGCAAACAACTGGAATGTCCCTTGCAAATCACTTTCTTATGTTCTTTTTGCAGTCTGCTTCAAACCCCAGCCTCTTGTCAGTTGTCAAGCAGATTGGTTGTACACTTGCCCTTATCAGAGTCATTGATGCCATGCTTCAGCTTCTGTTATCTAGCAAAGCTCTTAGTTAATGAAGATTCTGTAAACATCTGACAAACACATGTGGCTGGTGGGAAGGACATTGTATATTGTAAAGAATCCGCATTTCACTTTAGGGTCATCGTTGCTTAATTACACTCTTTTATCATTTCCTTGCCAACACAGAGAGAAGCTTTCTTAGGCATGTAGAAGATTACACTGTTTTCATCAAGACTAGAAAATAGAGATCTAGAATAAAATTGTTCTATCATCTATTAATAAATTACATCTCACAAATCTTTATTATAGTCCCATCACATGCTGTCAGAAAATCCCCGACCATTTGACAGAAACTTGTGATTCTGCCAGACATGATCTTATGACAGTACAAACAACCTTAAAACTTCTTTCCGTTTATCAGCCAAGAGCTATTGTTTGTACACAGCGAAATATCTGTTTTGTGTCAAGTTTGGTTCATGTTGTTTGCAGGCTTGTCCATTTTCAGTTTGATTCCTTTGGTGTATGGGAATTTAGTCTAGTTTGTATAGTATCTTATGTAATGTATTTCTTTGATTCTTGATGGTCAATCCAGTGCAAGAACAACCAGTCGTAATTTCAGTCACCTGAAAATGTAGACGGAATTAGGCCTTCTAAGGTCGCATGGAAAGTAAAAGTTCTCCATGGAGATACAGAAGGTTAGCTACAAAGATATTGTTATCCATGAGAAAAATGAGCCAAGACAAAAATACAAGACTGTTGATAGAATTTCTCATGATACAGAAGAAAAAGCCCCTAGTTTATTTATAGATAAAAATATCACTTGCTACTTATCTTAATGAATGTGTTATGATTTAATCTAATGATACACAACTTCTATTCATGCTATTAATGTATCATTTTTTCTAAGTACAACTCAGCCCATTTTGTACATGTGCCATAAAGCCTGAATAGTATTATGAGCTTTTACGTTAAAAAAATCTCATTGCAGAGGTGCAGACAAGATTTTTTTCTTTCCGGCCATTCTTCTCCAGTTTTCTAGCAGTGCACAGACAGTGTTTAGAGTGAGCCCAGGCTTCTCAAATACTCACTTATGTGTCTGTTCAGGTGACAACGGGGATTTGAGGTTCTGGTTCATTATATTCCTGTGGTGCGAAGTCAGAAAGGACTATTAGGCATTGATCCTGGTCTCCTGCATAGCAAGACTTTTGTACTCAAGGCCTTTGTGTTTCCTACCTGCATGTGGAGCCCAATTACTTGTGTTTGGTTAAAACATAGCTTTTTAAGGTTCTCCAGAACTTATCTGAAGATGTCAAAGATAGAAGATTTCTTCAATTTTTGTAGAACTTACTGTAAAAGATTGTTACACTTAAAAAAGGTGGTGCTTCATTTATTATTTCATTGTGCCTGGCTTCACTTTCTAGACAGCAGTTCTTTAACTTTCCATCTGGCTTAAGGAGCCCCATAGTGCTGGCATTTTCTCTCTGTCAGAGTACTTGTACAGTGTAATCAAGTTACTTCTCAGTTTGCTTTCTGATAAAATAAACAGACTGTGCTTTTTAGTCACATAAGACATTTTCTCTGACTGTTTTTGTTTCTTTTTAGTGTCTCTTTCAGAATTTGAATTTCTTTTTGAAAAGGTGAACACTGGGGCTATACATAGTTTTCCACATGCAGAAATAAAATCTCCTTTCCTTATGTGGTTCACTACTCCAGTGTGTATCTTTTCAAAGCTTTCTTTAGCTCTCTTTACACAACATCACCATGGATGCTCATACTGTGTCTTAAGTCCATGACACCCACGAAAATTGTTTTAAGAGTTATGGCTTTCAAGGGTGCAGCCTCCATTCCTTGTGCCTAGGCACTACCTTCTGTATCTGTCTACCTTAAAATGAATTTTGATTACATGAAGTGCAGCTAGATCAAGTGATCTATGTAAATACTTCTCTCCTAAACACTGTCTTCTGCAAATGCTGTGGGGGTTGTTATATATGGACTTCCAGTTCATATATAAAGATGTCAAATAGTGTCAGACCCAGTGTCAGCTTTGCAGCAACTTTACAATGAACAGTTTCATTCAGTGGTAATTCCTTTTGAAAGCTGCTCTTTGAGGTTTGGCAGTGAGACAGATGTTAATTCATGTGATACAAAAATATATTAAATTTGTCCTGTAGTTTCTTTTAATTATGTAGCCTTGTGCAAGTGGATTGAAATACTCCACAAAAACCTAGGTACATTCTAGCTGTTGCTGTTACCTCTGGCAATTAAATTGTGGCTTCAAAGAAGGAAATTGGATTTGTTTTAGAAAACAAAGTCCTTAATGCTTTGCTGGCTAATATCAGCTGTTTTCCCATTTTGTCTTTAATCATCCCATATTAATATATCCTCAATTCTTTCAGGATTAGTTGGTAGACTTATCTTGGTCTGCTATTTTAAGTGTATGCCAATAATAACTTTCTCTAGAAACTTAAACATTGAATGGGATGGTTTATTGGATGTTCATAGAAATCAAAAGATGCATTGGAACCAAGAGAGTAAGGGTATCAGTGTCTTCCAACAGCAGCTGACTTAATTTGTGCCATTTCAAATGTAAAGTTTCCTTTTCTAAAGGAAGACTAGACATTCAAATACCAAAGACGCAGAAAGTAGTTAACACTTCTAAACAAATAATGGTTTAAAAACTTGTTTGCATTAGACGATTGAATGGTACAGCTAAATACCAAATGAAATAAACTTTACTAATAAGAGAATTGTATTGCTTGTATAGTAAGGGTATGCCTTGAGAGCTATGACACTTCTAGGTATAATTTTCTTTTGTCCATGCTAAAGAATATAGTGATGCCAACAAACATTTAAATGAAGACTAAACCTTTCAGGGTTTATAGGTATCCTCATGCATATAGGAGTAACATTTTCCCTTATGTACTATAGACCTTATAACAGATCATAGGATGGTGTCTCTTTCCTAATTGCTTGCATCAGCAGATCTTATAAGGAAAGTCTGTACCCAAGGACTACTTCAAAATATAGAAAACATTCCTTAAGGAAAACAAAATCCAGTGGATGAGAATGTAAGCACACTAGGCTAAAATTTCATTCTCTTCAGAGCTGGGGCTAAATGGGAGCAAGACTAGACCTACAGAAAAGGGTAGATTTTCATAAAGAACAGAAATGATGATGACTTCAGATACTTTGAAAAGTTTCATGCTTATGTTTGTTCCATATGAATAGATTATGAATTTCTGAGAACTTTTAAATTTTTCTTTATTCATTAACATTACTTTGTCAACTGTAGTTGAGATTCTCATGATTTATAAAAACAGAAGACCCTACATTTTTAAGGGAGATCTTTAACAGCAACAGTATACAAAGGTTTCCCCCAGTAGTTCCAGTGTAAAACATTGTAGTACTTTGGGGGAAGGAGAAATGCCTAGGTGTAGCCATGATCTGTTGGTGGTCATAACAAGATGTTGGCAGTCACTACAAGATGCCTTAGAACTATTACTTCTTACTGAGACCTGCTTAGGAAGAACTAGCAAGAACTGGTTTGAGAGTAACCTTGCAGACACTGCCCTACACATTGAATCTTGCTTTTACGTAGGTTAGCAGGAAGTACCACACTTACACACTCCTGTTGTCTGTGAATCTGCACCACATGAGTATAGAATATTGGTGGCACAAGTTACCTAACACCTTAGCAGGATAGGACCCTTCCAGTCAGTCATTCATCAGAGGGCAGTGTGTGTAGTACCCTTCCTCTAAACAATACAACTCAATGGGATGAGATAGTGCACAGGGTTAGACTGTCTCTTGAGGAGGAAACACTTCATATCTTACACTCTGTGCTACCTCAGAGACTTCAGAAGTTGGTTCTCCTCCCAGTCTACCTATGCTATTGTACAGCAAGTGGGTGAAAATGGAATATGTGGCGTGTCCTGGCATGACAATGATGGAACATTAGATCTTAAAGGAGTACTGCAGTTACAAGGGCAACCATGAATGTATCAGCAGAGGCTTGTACAGGAATTAGAGGGACTTTATTTCTAGAAAGACTTCTAATGGAACCACTGCCAAATATTATGTCCCATTTTTATGTTCATTGTTGGAGAGGAAAAAAAAGTTAATGAAAGTTTTGGAAAGAGTTCAGAAAAGAGCTGTGAGACTACTTTTTTTTTGAGGCTTAGAATAAGAAATTGAAGTACCTCTTTAAATCTTAGCCAAAATATAATTTGACCCTGCTTTATATACTAAAAATACACAGTGAAAGTATTTCAGATAATAGAAAATAGATAAAAGGCATCTAATAAAATACATTGCAGTAAGATCCAGTGAATTGAAGCTAAAGCTCAACAGTTTCAGACTAGGATCAAGCCACTGCATTTGAACAAAGAGCACTAACTTTTGGAAAAACTACTTGTAGTCCAGTAGCTATATTCTATCACATGAAATCTTTAAAGCCAAATTTATGCATGTTTTTCAAAGATATTCCCAAGCTCAAAACAGAAGTTCCATAATGCGTGGTGCAGAAACTGCTGGGCAAAGTTCTTTGATCTGTGCTGTGCAGGAGGTCGGTCTGGATGATCACAGTATTCTCTTCCGTCTTTAATCTATTGAGGTGCATTATGACAAGCTTAACATGTATTTACATGTTTTCATCTAATTAACGGAATGCAACAGAGTGCATTTATAGAAAGACAATTGAACTATTTTTAGATACTACCGTACCTTTAATTTATTAGCTTTTGTTAAAAGCATGTAACAATCTAGAGGATATAAAGTATAATTTACAAAAATATAAATCTTGGTTATTTTATTTTTAGTATTTCAACATATTACTATATAGTATGTGCTACTCAGAGAATATGCTTAACAACCTGAAATTGTCCAGCAAACCGAAAGTGTGGGATATTACATATGTTTTTTTTAGAACAAATTATATATTAGGGAAGGGTGACCGGAAATGTCTATACTAACATACTGTTTATATGAAAGTTTATGCAGTGCACTATACTTGCATCCTGAAGAAAATACACATTTTAAGCCCTTTATTACAGCATTTTTCAGTATAAATATGCAGATTAAGAATATGAGTGTTTTAGGCAAGAAGTTTTGATTTGTGTACAAAAGTGATATTCTAAAATAAGCCTGCCTTTGAAGTTCACTTTCCATCTTCTTGGTTAACTGAAGAGATAAAATAGTCAGGAAAATAGCATATAAAACCATATTTTAGTCCTCTGTTTATGGAAAACTTTACACTTAAATTTCTCACTAAGCACCAGGTGTCCTGGCTAGGTGGGTTAGGAAGGTATTTGTGGAAGTATTGAATTCCTGGAAGATGAATATAAAAGACAAATGATGACAGTAAGACATCTTTCCAGGTGAGCATGTGTATTGTTTTAGTCTCTCTGCATGCTTTCTGTAGAGGAATTGTAGGTTTGCATTCATTCATCAAGACAAGTGGATTCGTTTCCCATTCAAAACTTTCCCAGTGTAGTCGGGCAGGATGCGTAGGTCTCGTTAAAGATGTGTTGGTATGAATTTATCGGCAGGCGCAAGTTTCAACCGACATATTAGGATATACCTTTAAAACAACGTTTTTGTTGTCATCTAAGAACAGGACACTGAGTGAGCTCATTTTGTCAGGAACACAACAGGGTTCTGGGATGCCGGGAATGATTCCCACTGCTTTTACGATGCTCTGGATTGTAGCATGATTTGATGGCCGGACAACCTGGAACAGAGAGTGAAACAGTTATTGCTTCATTTATGACCAGTCACTTTCTCAAATGGACTTGGAAAAAGACAGAAATTATGGTTTTTATTTATCAAAACAGTGAATATATGTAATTAAGTCACAGGGCCATGTAGCATAGTTAGTCACATTTCCAGCTTTCGGGTGCAGGGTGTAGCCAAGAGTATTTTGTGTTCCTTATGTTGCCTTCATGAATACCAGAGGAGGGCACTGGCGGCACAGCCAGCAGTCGTTAGGCTGAAGAGAATGCCTCTGACTGCACCTTCTAGATGCAGGAGGCAGGTATGCAGTAGAAAAGGTGGGGCATGCTTCTCAGTCATAAGATACTGTATTTTGTTTTCTTAACCTCTTGTCTGACTTGGAAAATTTGCTACTGTAATTATTTCCAAAATAACCATCCCTATGTTTCAGTAGTATTTCTCCTCATGTACAATAACCTGGAATTAGTTACTTTTTCCTGGAGAAATTACTCTCTTAAAAGAGCAGAGTGCTCCAGAAGTAGCATCCGCAGGGGGAAGTTAGTCCAGAATAGTCAAACAACCTGACAGCCTTTCTAATGATAACCCCATGACAAACAAGTACTTCGTACCTGTAGTTTTTGTCTGCCTCCCTCTGCCTCAAAGCGGGAGAAGAAAACAAAAGGCTGGGAGAGCAGGATAAGTATGAAGTGAGGTTTCACATCAGCTTTACATCTATAAGCTGTTCAGGGTACTGAGCCACAATCTTATTTCTACTTTTGATTTTTGAATGCAGTAAACAACACAAGGAAAAATATTTGAGAAGAGGAGGCAGCCATTAAGCACAACAGTACTGCGAATAAGAAAAGGAAAAAGCTAAGGTATGTAAATAGTATACTGTTTAGTAGTTAAATGCAACTTTTTTTTTTAAGCCTTTATTCACAAGCTACGTTTACCCTTGCAGACTGAGCCACTGAGTAGTACTAAACAGTTTTCACCAATTCTGTTGACTGAGGTACATACAGTCAAGCACAGGTTTACTGGTGACAGAGTGACAGCCTTTCGTTGTCATTGCGTAAGCATAGCATGGAATTCATGTGCTCCAGTCACATAAGGCAATAGTATGAGGTGCAACCCACCACTGGGGCTGAAGCTTCAGTGATCATATTCAGCCGTCATGCTTGAATATTGTCTCAGTAAATGAGTACAGTAACAGCAGTAAAACTGTGTTTGTCATATCAGGCTTTTTGCTACAGTTTCACAAATTTTCTGCACAGATCTTCATGAGGCACATGAAATCTTTCATCACTATTGGTACATAGCTGTCTATTGGGTGGAAAAATGACATGTGTGGGACAACAAATAGGGACTTTGCACACCTCTACATGGAAACAGATACTTCATGTGAGAAGAGTTCTTGTCTGCTATATCATCATTATTCTTCAAATAATAATTGAATATATGCATAACGAGTTTTCATTTCAACTTGAAAAGTTATGTAGCCCATGGGTATAACAAAGGAGCTATTTTTTAGGATAATTCAGTTTTGATACATTTACTTTAAGTGTAACATATCAGCAAATCAGATCCAAACCTTAATTGCTATTAAGGCTTTCAGATGTTCCTTAACATTTGGAGGAGAACTCATTTGAGCCATTACAAGGAGAAACTGTGAAATCCATCCTTGATCCTTTGGGGCTTCAAGACAGCATCCTATAGCCAAGTCCCCATAAGTGACAAATCCTGGAAAGTGCCTTTCTGTAATTAGCATATGTTGGCATAATTCATTACATCTTGCTCTCTCACACCGTCCTTCATCTTTAGACTTCAAAGCTGTCCACAAACAAACAGCAGTCTTCCAGCTGCTATGTGAAGTAGAAGTAAGCTTCTACTCTCATTGGCCGTATCAGCAAATCTGGACAGCATGAGACAGACAGAAGTAGCTTTTGTGTGTTTAAGCAACTGCAGGGTTTAGAAATTCAAAGAACTAGAACTTCTAGATTCAATTCTTACTTCAACCTTTATGAAAAGCCTCCTGAAGTGTTCCTAGCACCTTTTATTATTTAATATTGTTATTTGAAACAGTCACAGATCCTAATGTGCTACTGGAACGGAATTTGTTGACCCTGTGCAGTGGATAGCCATCATTGCCCCTAGTGCCAGTTACTGACTTGCACGATTCCTGGGTATGAACCTGCAGAAGATCCTACTAGGATCTTCTCCATCTGTGCAGTCTCTAATATCTGCAAGGAACAAATAGATGTGAGCAGAGTCTAGCGTGAGCAGCTGTCTACCAAGACAACAGCACTAATTAAATTTCTAATGCCTTCAAGTGCATACACTGCATAAAAATTCTTATAGAGAAAAATTATTATTATGGGTTATTGCTCTGTATAGGATCTGGCTGCATGAGTCCTACATCCACAGAAGAATCAGAGAGCACACCCATGCCACATCTCGCCAGCGTCCAAATTTTCCAGCCCTTCTGGAAACCTGGCATGAGTGGTGATCTTGGGCTAGGCTTCACATTAGCCTTTGTACTGAGTTGACTGACCAGTCGTGATGGCACTGAGGATGTGCTAATGTTTTAAATGCAGGCTACTAAGTTATATACAGTAGGCAGGTTCTGCTCTTACTTTACCTCTAGGACAATCCTAGATAAGGAATATTTTGGAGCTCAGAAAACAGAAGGATGGTGGTATGTCTGAAAAGCAATTAACAGCAGGTTTGAAATACTTTAGACTCTCCTCTTACGCATGGCTTACACCCCTTTTAAAGTCTGTTTTAGCATGAATTTTCCCCTCAAAAAACATTCCCCTCCTTCCCCATCCTAATAAGCAATACTTCTTAACTTCAGGAAAATTTTATTTTCATGTTTGAATTCAACTCTCAAAATGAAACTCATGAACTGATACACTTACAAGGATGAAATCAAGAGAATTCAAATTACTCTAGTCCAAGGGCTACAGTATGTTCCCCCCTAATTCTATAGGACCACCACTTATTTGACAAACACAGCAGTGCAGCCAGCCATTATTAACCATATAAGATAGTCTCCCCCCTCACAGTTCAGGGAATAAGAACTTCAGCAGTAAGGTAGGTGAACTTTCTATAACAAGATTTGAACCAGAGCTGGTTTTGTATCTAGGTCAAGAATTGCAGTTAATAAAGTAGATGTGCAGACTGCTGAACTGATACCTAAAAAAAAAAACAAACCCCAAACAAACAAACAAACACCCCACCCCACCCCCCCATACAGTATGAGGATTCTCTACATGCCAGATATCTAAGTATAAGTCTATGTCCATGCTTCTAAAAGAGTACCTTGTAAGTAAGGTATCTGTTGTCCATCACAGGTTGAGTATGTAGACCAAGTCTTCTTAAATAACTGTAATCTCACATTTTACTTAGGAATGACAAGATCATATGTTTGTTTTTCTGACTTAGGGTATATATGCAAAAAAAAACTTTTCTCCCTCCATAATATTTAGCAATTCTTATGCTCTGACCTGAAACTTCATTCATGCTGATGTCCTAGTTATCTCTGTTCATTTGGAAACAGTCATTTAAAAAAGTTACAGTTGTGAATTTGCTTCTCTTTTTTTCCCCTCTTAAAAATACAAAGCTAACAAAAAGTAGACCTCTTCCAAATCAAACCAAATCAAGGAGTGTGTCAAACCAAAAATACTCAAATCTATGTATCTGTGATTTAGTTTAAAATTTCTCTGGTGTTCGTCTGTTTTTTCCATGTTTTTGGCACCAAGATGCTAGTGCAGCCACATTAATTTAACTAGATAATATGTATCAAAGTGAGAACTAAAGTAAGTTCTCGAATAAGAGTTTTTTTATCTACAAGGGAATCTTCATGATGTAGCAAGTAATATTTCTGGGCAAGACATTAAATAAGTCAGCAATATAAGCTTATTTAACTATTCCAGCTAGTAATGTATACGCTCTCTTTTGCTTCTGTCAGCTTTTGTGTCATGCTGTTTTGCTCACAAGAAGCAGAATGTGTTAAAAGCATCTTCTATTGGGTAGTGTGGTTTTTTTTTTTTTGGCTTTTGCTTTAGTACGTATGAAGGGTGAGTTAGATGGTGGGTCTATGGCAGAAGACCCATATTCCCACGCTGTGTTTTGTTTTGGAAAGGTTAAATGGTGATAGTGTTGCATGATCTCTTTATATTGCAACAAAAAGTGAAGTTGTATATGAGCCTGTTCAAGCTTTTATTTTTACCAGACCATGTATCAATTTATGTGTACATGGTTCAGCATCAGCCAGCTACAAAAGAACAATACGTGATCAGATTTGTATACCCTACCATGTTGTCTGGATTTCCACTGTTCCTGAACTTTAACTAGTCTGCATATACCCTCTTCCTGAAATCATACTACTTATTTCAACACAAATGGACATCAATCTCCTTGTATGCAAAGTAGGCCAGATTCCTGTCCCAGAACTTTGAAATTCTCTGCTGTAAAATATTATCTATTATTTATGTGCCGAGTGACCACATGCAAAAATAGCAGTAGAATAAATAATCAGGCCATTTTTAGGTAGAATTGCAAAAGAATTACGGTTTCTAAACATGCAGGTTATGCAGTGATTCAAATCCACCCCTTCCCCATTACTGAGAGTCCTATAAAATGCTGAAAATTCTTGTGCCATATGATATTGCCAAAATTTCTTCTTCTTGCCACAGAGCAATTGGGTGGTAGTGGGCAAAATCAAAATTCCATTGGAGCAGGAGTTCATGTTTACCCCTCTACTAGCAATTTTCACACTGCTTCTATAGAAGGAATTCAGTACACCAGCTTTACGGACAGCTATTTGGCATTTCCAGCCACTTAAAGTAAATCAACTTTTTTGTTGCACTAGGATTATCTTAATTTTAAGAATTTAGTAAATTAAAAAAGCACCAGAGAATTTTGAGACACAAATATCAGCTTAACCAGCATTCTTATTTTCAAGGTAACAAGCAGTTTTTAAAAACTAAAAATACCTCAGTGTCGATATTCTGCATTTTTCTCCTAAGGTATTACCAGTAGAATTCAGAGATACTCTGATACAGTACCTTGTTTTATTATTAATGTATGATACTTTATACTTCTGTTACCACAATGGAGTAGTTTGATGATTTAGTGTGTGTAACCATATTTTTATAAGCTGCATAACTCTTTATATTACAGTTTCAAGTTATAAGATGAGAAATTTTAAGATAAAGCGGAAACACTTTTCTTCAGATTACATTTAAAGATAACTTGGAAATTTTTTGCACTTTGAATAAGTTGATGGAAATGATACTGCTAAAATTATTTGGGCTGAACAAAGCAACAGAACATAGTGAAAAAGGTAAAAATCTGAAGGAAAATCTAACTAACAATGTAGTTGGATAGGCAGAACAGTAAATCTACTCTTTGCAGGTTAACAACAACAAAAAGGCAAACTACCTTGGGCATTGGAAATTCACATGCTCCTGCACAGTAGTAGGCATCAAATGATTTGGGAGATATGATCCATTCATTCCACCCAATATCAGCAAAGTCAACTTTCATGTATCTTCTTGAACAAATCCTTGGCTCATTCCATTGTTTTCTCCTTGCTTTCTTCATTGTTTTCTCATCAAAATTTAGCACCTGAGACTTTGTAAGTGTTTCTGTATTTTCTTGCCCTTTTCTCCTTCGGTCTTTGCGTGAGGCTTTTGGTTTCAAGGACTTGTAGGCATTCTCCCATATGTCATGTTTGTTGTATTTATTGTTATAATCTACTTCTGGCAACTCATTGTTCTGAATAGAGCTAGAGAGATATGTATCCCTCCTCACTCGGGTATCAGTTGAAGCATTGGGGGATAGATTTGGGTCCCCATCATGGGAAGGAAATGGGTCGTAACGCTGTAGGGTAACTGCCACACTGTTAGGTTCAGAGATTGCAAGATCATTGGCATAAACTAGTATGTAAGGTAAATGACTGGCGACCTGTTCAGGGAAGCCCTGATGTTTCTCCCCAGAATCAAGCTCAGCGCAGAGATTGAGCTCTCCAGCCCGTTTTGCTTCTTTTATGATGTGTGAAATGTCCTTTGTATGCCAAGCCCCTCGCCTTTGAAGAGACACGGTGATGTTCCCTTTCACTAGCCCATAGGCTGAATTCTGGTGAATGCTTTGGAAAATGAGGTTGAGCTGAAGGATTGGAGGCAGGTGAAGGAGGCGGCAGGATGAGTTCTTGGACCTCTTACAAAACACTTCCCGGTGCCGAGGGCGTTTGTCAGCATAGAAATGAAAAGTGGCAGCAAGGATCATCTCTGAATCCTGCATGGATGTCAGATTGAAGCAGTACAAGGGCTTCTGGGCCAAGAATTCTGCGAGAAAGCAAGTAAAACATGGATGAAGTCCAATGCCAAAAACGGTAGACAAACCCTTATTCCTATATAAATGGATTAACAAATTTTGCTTTTCACTTACTCCATTCAAATCAGTTATCATAGTGAGCTTGCCACTTCATCTTAAAACAATGGTGAATAACAGGAGGAAAAAAACCCTAACAACTTTTAAAAGCAGTATTACAGCATTATCGTGAGTGTCCAGCACACCGAGTACATTTTGTATACATCAGGAATACATACATCTCTTCCCAGAGATTTTCAGTTTCAGACTGCCTTTCATTCCAGGCAGTTAAGAAAAGTAATCCTTGCTTCTTTTTAGTTTATAACAAAGTCAAACTTAAAGAAGCATTCGAATTTGCCCGTGGCAGAGCTCAGAATGGTACCTTACTCATTACATTAGCTGAAAACCAGGTTTACAGTTAATATTCAAGGTGATCTCATCTAAAACTGACTGCAAAGCTTTCTGTAAGATCTCTGGGTGAAAACTTTGTAGGAAACAGCTTATGAAGTTGGTCACCTGTAAATAACGCACAAGAGACGTTTCACAAGGGGGCTGCAAGTAAGCAGTGTGACACACCTTGGGGCTCTTAGGACCATCCTCCTACCCAGTATACATCATGTAGGAACTTTGTTTAAAGCACTGTGAAACCTACTTGGTTTCTAAGACTTGTGTTTTGATCTGCTTGAAGTTAATGACAACTAAAGTTGAATAGGAGCTGATTCTTAAAATTCAAACTCCTTTTGATAAAGCTTCTTTTAGTTAGTTGAACAATTTGGGCTCAGTTTACATCTCTACCATTCTCTCAAAGAGGATGAGCAATTTTACACTGTTTATACCATGTTTATTTATACAGTAGAAATCCCTCTTAGTGTGTTAGAATATATTCCCTGAATCAAAAGTTCACGCCTTCAGAGTCTATAATTGTGAAAAATTCACCCCTTTTTTTTTTTACTAGCTCAGGAGTACACAGGAAAGAAGTGGCAGAACCCAGATATTATTCCTGTTTTCCCAAGTTCAGACTGGTGCTTAGAATGCATCAGGAGACTACAGTGGGTAAATTTGCATCTTTAGTTAACTCAAGTGGACAAACTTTCTGGAAGCCCTTATTGACATACCTGGAAGTTCTCTGGCAGCAGGGAGGAAAAAAACCCAAAAGAAACCAAACAAAAACCCAACCAGCAGCAAACTCAACAGCTAGCCTTCCCATATGTACTTGGGTTTCCTTTTCCATGCACTGTGGATGATGAACCACAGAAATGTTGGCAACAACAGAAAGACAGTACAGTTAACTGCCACCTGTCAGAATGTTCTTCCTTTTAAGCATGATTTCATTGAAAGTTTTAAATGAGTAGTGCTACATCGCACTAAATCGGTGCTTGCTGTCCATGCTGGATAGAATCACCATTTGGATCAACCCACAGCAGGTTCAGGTATTTGTTAATTCTAGGCCCACATAGACAGTCTGAAAGTACAAATATTCAAGTATGCAGTTTCCATCTACCCCATCTGTATTTTTTTCCTGATGCAGTGAAGTGGAACAGCCTGTGCTGATGCCCACATAATGGTTTCATTGGTGGAAGAGAGGCTAACAGAAATGGTATTCTGTGATGAGAACCTATGTGTTTCTGTAGTTCAGAACTGGGTTCCTACCTTATACACAGGTGCTCATACTACGAAAAAATTTAAGTTTAGATTCTACTCAATTCTTTGAAGCACAGAAATTTCACAAGGCTGCCAACCTAATTTTTATATCAAGGAAGAGAGTAGCCATAGTACTTTCGTTAGAATACCACTGTTGTTAATGTTTGCTCATTTCAAAAGGCATCTTTTTTTTTTTAAATAAGTCTATGCGCTGCCTCTCCTCACCTGAGCTTTTTACAATTTGAATTTTTAATACAGTTTTTCAGTAGTAGAATGCTCCTAGCACCATCAGTTCTATAGCTATGACTGTGAATCATATGCATCGCTGGGATAAAGGCATTTCATACACCAGAGTCTAGGGGTTTCTTATGGGAAGGTAACTTGTAATGATAGCTCAGAGAAAAGGAATTTGAATTAATCTAAAATCATTCTGAACTCTAAAGTGAAGCAAACCCATCAAAATTCTTTGTGGAACAGAGTAAGAATCTGTGAATGTGCAGCCACTGAAAAGCCAGAAGCCTGGAAGTACAGGCTTTTTTAGGAACTGAGGAGATGAGTTTTGGATGGAGCGTAGTCATATTCATCATATTGCATCAGGTTGCTCAGACTTTTACGAACCTGTCAAGCAATCATTGTTGTATTTTCCCAGTCTGCTCTGCGTTGAGCTGTACTAGCTGTGTAGATTAATGCTGTTAATATTTTACTGATTGTATCTACCTCTCATCACTGTAGAGAGCTTCAAGTTAGGAATACAGGCAAGACGTGTGGAGGATATACACAAGAGGTTGGTAGAGAAAAATAAAAAGGCAAGTGGCCAAGGAAAAAAAATATTAGCCTTTAATAATCCATGTAGGAGAATGTTGCATTGCAGTAAATGACGATTAACAGAAAAGATTTACAAGGTATTTTTGTTGACACATTTGTGAGAAAGAAATGTGCAGAGAACCTCATTTTAAGTATTTTAAGCTATGAATTTATGTACAGCAAGGCTCTAGAGGACGGAATTACAGAGCTCTGGGTAATCTTGATTTGGTTTTCTTGCACATATGCATTATGATATAGTCTTAACTAGATGCTTGCTATTTTCTACAATCCACAAAGGCCTTTGCTTTGTTTAGCTCAGAGAATGGATGGTTTTCAGGTGATGAGTCTGAGCTGCAGGAGTCAATTTACGGGGAAGTTTCATGGCTTAGGCAGCAGATTTCTGCCATGAAGACCAATTCCCCCCACTCTCAGCAGCAACAATATATCCCATTTGGTCACAAACCACTTACAACTTGACTGTGTAACTCCAGTCAATTGGTGCTGTTGCCTAGAGCTAGAGTTCCCTGAAAACTAGAAAGCACCTAAAGAAGAACTTCAGAAATTAGTTCACAGGCTCTCTCTCAGCTCCTTATCAGAGGAATAATGAACTATCGTGAACACATGTAAAGGTGAGCTGAGAGGAGGTGATTAGATGTTTGTGAAGCACTCTCCCTTAAGTGAGAAGTACTGCTAGGGAAACATGAAGAAGCTGTATTTGGTATATGTGCAAATAATATATCCATATATGTATGTATATATATATATATAGCAGGTGCCCTCACATTGAACATGGAGAAATACTACATGTTGAATTACCCAGGCAACACCATCTATATACCCTGCAAGGGATATGTAGGATGACAACTAAAATTGTGCAGTTGAGGAGACCTCAATAATGCCTATGACAAAGAGGAAAACTAAGCTTGGATCGACATTTTGCATCTCTGGAGCACCTTGACACCTATAACTAACACTGATGCTAGTGTTCCCTAACAAACATCTTTAGCCTGCAGTGTAGGAACAGAAGGTTACAAATTTTCTGAAAAATTAAAAAAAAAAAAAAAAAAAGAGAAGTAAGTCCATTATTTGGAACAAAGAAAAGGAAATTAGAGGTTATCTTGGAGTAGATAGAAAAATGAAAATATATTGCCAGATAAATTTCTTCCCCTCTCCCTCATCTTGTGTCATTCTATGGTTCCTTTCAGACTATTCATCACTTGGTTGATGAATTACAAAAATTACAATTGATCGTCATGACAAGGGAACACTGCAGAGGAGCTTCTGCTTTCATAGTATGTTAGTGGGAAGAGATGGGATCCAGATGAGAAGGTCCACAGATGTGACATAGGAGAGAGGGGTTTTGGACATAGGTGTGCTTTATTTCCATTGCATAGGCAAGTTACTTCCAGACATCTCTGCCTTGGTTTCATGATCTGACAGATGAGCAAATCAATATTGACTCGTAATTGTACAGTACAGACCATCTGCAAGTAGAAAATGCTGCTATTTTAGTCAAGAATTTAAACTACATAGATGCAAGAGACTTAGTTGCAGCTTAATTGAAAAATGAAGAAAAAAATAATACAGTGCAATTCTTGCATTCTTCCCAATCACTCTTGTGGTCCAGGGCCATACTTGGGTAACAGCCAGTGTCAGCTGCTCAGCTCACTGAAAACATAAGTAATAGCAGAAGGTCATGGAGGAGTCTCCTAACCCATACTAGTTAGTAGCTGACAGCTAATGATCTAGAGCATGATGATTTGTTTCTGCCAAGTGCCTGTGATAGATTTACATCCTATCTCCTAGATTTCTAGATATTCTTGTTAGCCACTTGCCCTTCCATGTGCTGTCATCTGCCTTGAATATGAATACCTGTATGAATATTACATCTGACACAGGACAGAAATTAAGTTGGGGTGCACTAGAGAATATGAATTGTGCAATATTCACAAAACACTGTATGCTGCATTGTATTCTGTACATGAGATTTAATATGAGAGATATAAATTGAAAGTCACCAAAGCAAATTTTTAACTAATCTATTAAATGGGCCTATAAAAGAAAACAATATTTATGGCAATAAAAAAAAAAAAGTGTTCTGGAAACTGATCTAAGTCTAATTTTCATAGCTAAGGTCTTAGCTATAGTCTGTGAGAGTAAACTAAAGGAGGAAATAATTTTTGGGTTTCCTTGACAAATGATAACACATCTAAAGAGTATTAATGACACAAATGTCCTCTTATTTTGAAGTAAGCCTGGGGTAATGAAAGTGTAGTTTTGACACCGTGTATGCTCTTCCAGCCTCATAATCAAGCCGAGTAAAGCTGGGGAGAGGGAGGTCGAGAGCAGCCTGCGGAGGCTGAGGCAGCGCAGCGCACGGGCGGCGGGGAGCAGGGCAGGCGGCACTGCCCGGC
>NW_010238597.1:0-12274 GCF_000690775.1 Eurypyga helias | reverse complement strand
CTTCCCTGTGAGGGTGCCAGAGCACCCTCGTCTTCCCTGGAGACTTTCCAAAGCTGCCTGGACTTGTTCCTGTCTGATCTACTGTAGGTGATCCTACTCTGGCAAGGGGGTTGGACTAGATGATCTCTAGAGGTCCCTTCCAACTTCTACCCTCTGTGACTCTGTGAATCAGAGAGATGCTCTGCACAGTAAGGCTACAGATAGTAGTACATGCCTCAAGCTTCCCTGCTGAAGCAAGAGAGACAGCCCTTTGCGGGATCTGTTTGGTGACCTCGCTGTGTCATGAGCCTTGCCTGCACAGGGTCAGCAGAACCAGAGGGATTGGCTCTGTACCAAGGCACTACTCAGGAGTCAGTTGTCACGATTGCAGTGGATGTACAAGATTGTGCAGAAGGAAGGTGTAGGGCTCTCCCCTCATCAGGCTCACACAAGGGACCTCACACGCCTTGGGTAACTCTGCCACCACTCAGGCTCGTAGGAAGGTCCATTACTCGGGCAATGGCCTGCTGGTCTGAAGTGGACTATACCTTTGGGTACAGGGAAACTGCCTGGTCTGGGAAATCTATATCATGGCTAAAACAGTTCAAAATCAATGACTTCAAAATAATGAGGTGTAAAAATAATAACAGACTGGGATTCTTCTCACTCCCTTCCTATGGTGCTTTATCAGACTCCTATTCCAAGGTTCTTTACTACTCATGGTTCTCTGCATCCCAGCTCAGAAACCTTTTGAGGGAGAGCTGAGGAAAAGCTGCAGAGATTTGAATTTCAACTGCAAGCTGAAATCCAAAAGTTAGAACGTTTCTGCGTGCTATGGCACTTTCCAAGTGATGGAAGATGGAGAGCTTGGGTCCTGCCTACCACTTTAATTTAGAAAAATACTGTCAAATGTAGGAATAAACATGTAGGATTAACCCATTCTGACATATTCTAAATTTGGGATCAAAGAGATAAGCTTGTCACAGTGGGCTCCCACAGAAGTTGGGGAGATAACATTCCTGAGGCTTTGAACAGCTTTGGCTGATTCTGAGCTGTCATTCAGTGGTTTATATCCCTGGAATATATAGTCATGGTTACAGTATGTTCCTCCTTTAATATGCACAGATCTCTGCTCTGCAGAAAGCAAAGGATTTTAAGCTCTTTTGTAAGATCACCAATAAAGATTACGATCTTGCTTAGCATAAATACTGGGTTTTAGTTATTTGTCCTCTAGCAGTGAGGCACCACTTTCAGGGGTGGGGTTTCTCCTTTACCAGTACACTTGCTGTATCCCACTTTCAGCACTATGGATTTTGAGCTACAGCTATCTTACTTATTGGTGTTCTGTGCATTAGTGTTTGCCAGCGGGTGGTCATGAGTACAACAGAAATTCGGTGCAAGCAGTCGGTACTTCTGGCAGGGTTTTCTGGGTCCTACTGCTTTGGAATTATCAGGAGAATAGAGAGAAAAACATTTTTAGAAAGGTGTGTTTGATGCCAAGTGGAAACAGAAGATTGCCTCCACCAAGGAACCTTTCTTTACTGGGTATCTGATGCACTACAACTAGCTAAATATAAATATTCTTGTTAATATATCTTACAGCTTCAGGCTTTGAGAATAAGAGCGTTAGCTCTTACGGACCATAGCAGGTCTCTCATAATCTGCAGCTCATTTCAGCAGCCATCATCTTTCATTTGTCAGCTCAGAAGAATTGACAAACCCAATCCAGTGTCTGTTATTGACTGCAAAAGCTGCTATTTTCCTGGTAATTATTTTAGTTCATGCCACAAGTCTAAATTTAAATGCATAATTCATATTCTTTTGAAGTTATATGAGTCTTAGCCTTTTCATTCCTCTGCATTATGCTTGACAAATTTAGGTCCTATTTAACATTTCTAATTATTTTTTTTTATCTTCAAGGAAATTATACTTGTCAAGTTATTCCATAAATACATAATTTTGGTGTAAGAATTTACTCATGGAAGCATATTGTCATCTTCACATAAGCAGAAAGTAAGAGTCATCATCCTTCCCCAATAAATTTTTTACTTTTTTTGCCTTGTGATTTTAGAGGCTTTCAGAGTCATCTAGTTCACTTTTAAGAAGTAGTTAAAATTCACTTTTTATCTACAAAGTCTAGAAAAAAATGTTTTTCTATGAATGCTAACTCACATTTTCACACTAGCATTTACTGGCTCAACCTTTAAGTAAACTATGAACTATCAGAAGATGGGAAGTAAAATAATCAGAAGTGGTAATTATGAAAGCACCACAGAAAGAACAACTTTGATGAACTAATAGTATAATTAGTAATTGAGAGTGAAGTGGAAGTGAATGTTTAATAAACTGCACATTAAAGTATATTTGGAGTTGTGCTTACTTGCAAAACTGAGGGTAAAACTATCTTCTTGTAAAAAATGATGATTCTCTAAATTTGGAATCAGAATAATGTCAGACAGGCTGTGCTGACATTAAGAAACCAAAAAAAGAGACTGCTTTATTTGGGTAAGAATTGAGTTTTAAATGGTAGACGGCATGGTGAAAATCAATGGAATGTTCAGCTTAGACAAAGAAAAGCACAAAACTAAAAAACTGTGGGTGTTCATATAGTGTATATATATGATAATATATATATTACATGTCAGGGTCAGTTATAAGTTAGTGATAACTGACTTTTTTTTAAAATAAAAGTTTTGAAAAGAGACTTTTAACTCAATAAAATGTTTATTTTGCTCTGTAGTTGGCATATGGTTCTAATTGTAAATGCATGGATATCAATGAGTATTATTCTCCCGACTAATAAAAAGTTAAGCGATGTAAGGGGGAATAACCTGAAATGGGGTCAGAGTTCCAGACCATTTTTTGCAGCTGATTTCTACAAATGAGTCACTAAGGAATTTGTCTTGGAAGCATAGGAAATACCACAGACTACACAAATGGAAGACTCCAGCATTCTAATGCCTGCCCGCTGAAGCAAATGTAACCGCTGTATGGGATACACTAATGAAATAAAACATCTGTGGGAGTAGTTTCTTCCCAGGCTCTAGGCATTTTATGTTTGTTTGATATCCTCAATCATGAGTTTATATCCATCATACATTTTAATACTATCTAACATGACTCTTGCTATTCTTAATATTCATATAAAAGCATAATCGTATTTTAAGTCCTATTTAGCTCGTCTCTAAGACATCTTTCAGACATGAGTTTACAGGTGAGTTAGGTATTATGTATAATTATTATGTGTGTCAGTTTTGTTTGTTTGTTTCTCATTGTTTTGTATTATGAAAAAGAGTAAACAAATATTTTACCTAGTCATAAACATTATATATGGCTGTTACGGCAGTATGTCATCTTATCTTCATTTTCCCCTAACATGGAAGCATCTAATTAGCTTTGCTGCCTTCCACTGTACTGTTTCCCCTACTGTTGTATCCCTTAAATCCTGGTAGCAGGAATACTGAATCATAGAATGGTTTGGGTTGGAAAAGAGTTGCTGATGGAAATGTCTCATTTTATAGTGTTCAGAATAGCACGGAAAGCACAGATATCCAGTTTAGTTTAATTTTAATAATGTCTTTCAGAGGATATGAATTTCACCAAATGTCTTGGCCAACGAATCTAATTCTTGGGCTTCTCCTCAGGACTGGGTTTATGTGCAATTGTCCACTAGAGAGCAGGCTGAGACCAACAAACCCGTTTTGTTCGTGTCATAAACTGCCTTTGAACCCAGGTGTCTTAATGTAAATCGTTAGTACATTAAAGCACTGCACCTTCTAGCTTCAGCTGTGAGTATATACACTGCTATCAAACGTGATGGATATAGCTTGTGAAGCTTAGTGACCTAAGGTGGTGATAATAAAGTATTCTGGAACCTTGATAACATTTTATTCTGTCACTATGGTTTTCTTGCTCTGGTGACATCAACTAATTTGTACTGCTTTACAGGGAATTTCTGCATCCAGCTTTTTTGCCAGAGTCTCGGTTTCCTTCCCCTGCTCATACTCTTCTCTGTCAGGCTGGATTTCTTTCAGAGACAAATATTGCTCGATACTGGTTCCATTGTGCAGCCAATTTCAGGTTCTTGCACTGCAGATCAGCTGAAGCACTGTTCAAAATTTTGAAGAGTTTTCTAATGCAAAATACACGAAGAAAGTGACCCATATAGTATCTCCCAACAAGAATCCTCTGTTCTCTAATCCTTTAAAAAACCGTTGAAGTCAATTTAACAGACCCTTTGCATGGAAACATTTTTATCCTAAGAAGTCATACTAACAAGAGTAGCCAGTTTTCACAAAGCCCATAAAGTTCCTATGATTTTTGGCCTGTTTCTTATTTTGCTTGTGTAAGACATTCGTCTTCTGTGGAAAAATGCTCACCCGAGGACATATATACCACTGGAGAGATTCGGAGTTCTTCTTGTTACTGTCTCTATGGAACCCACTTCATTTTTATAGACGTAATAGGGCGATTTTTAGTTTACTTTCCTGTAAATGAAGAATATCACATTTCAGATCCCTTTTGCTTCCTCAGTTTTGAAAAAAACAGAGTCCATCTGTTATTTCATTTCTCTATCTCCCATGGCTGCCATGAAGGCTGGCCTCAAAAGACACTTCTTTTCAGTACCCTGAACCCTAGTAATATTCTGTTGCATTCTGAGAAATATGAATTGGAAATACCTAACTAATGTCTGTCTTCCCTTTCTACAATGTATAGCCCATCCACCTTTGAATTCCTTAATGGTTCCTGCTTCAAAGATCACATCCTGCTCTTTGCCTTCTTTACCTAATCATCTGTTTTCTGTAGCACAAAGCTGCTGTGGCTCCGTGCTAGAATTCCTCATTTACCGTATACTGTCTTTGCCAGCTGAGCCAATGCCTTCCTAATGTGAATATGCTTTTATTTTAATGGTTTTAAAGTTACAATAGCATTAAAAATATGGATACAAGATAAAAAATAATCTCCGTAGAAGCTAATGCTCAGCTCAGGTTATTTCAGCCTGCACAAACCATGTTTGTCTGATGCAGACAACTAAAAGCAGAATCTCTTAACAGGAAAGTGCCAGGAAATCTTGAAGAGGAATCACACTGCCAACTCTGCTTATGAAATAAATCAGGCTTACTAATGATTGTATTTCCCCTCATATCTACAGAGGGAGCAGAGAGTTCCTGCTCTTCGAAGATGGGATGTCAAATGTATTTCCTGACAGCTCCAGCTCACTTTTCATTATTGATAAGTTAAAGCAGCGTGGCTATTAGCTGCTCTTCTGTAATTAGTTCAATGAGTTTAGGAAACAGCCAGCTTAGTCGGAAGAGATGAAAGGAAGTCACATATAATGTGACAGTGGCACCTGAGCTCCCTCTGCCCTGCTGCCAAGCTAGCTCTCAGGATGTTACAAAGTGAAGGCTTCACGCCTCCTGTTTCACAGTTCTCTCGGTGCTGTGTCCTAGGAATGGAGCAGTTACTACTGAGGAAGGAAAAGGCTTTTGGTGCTAATGGGTATTTGGGGAAATGGGAATATTGGCAGACTTGAAATGCAAGTAATTCAAAGGCATCTCATCATGCTGAAGTGAGGCACAGGACAAACCCAGGTCTTTTTGTTTCTCTTAACGTAGTCTAATTTTGCTAGCTAACAAGGTACGTCTAAGAATCCGGAAATATTTGTCTTTACAGTTCTTTTACCTCAGTTAACAGGTTGCCTGAAAGGGTAGTTCATCTCCTATCACATAATGGATTTAGCATGTTGACTTGAAAACTTCCATGCTAAATCCCATACAAAGATGTAAGAAAATGATTCTGTATAGCAGCCCTTACATGAAGATTTAAGTATTATCACACTGTAACAATGAAATCTAAAGAGACAGATAAGTGACAGGAAATTATACATGAAAATAGGGAAAAATTCTCTATGGAAGAAATCTAAAGCTTATCATAAACAAAAATTTGAAAGGAAAAGAAAATTGGGAGAGAGACTCCACTAAGGTTAAAGGAGACAAGCATAAAGGGAATTTGCATTAGAAGAGGAAAAAAAAAAGACTACAAAGAGCAAACTAGCTGCCCAGATATGAAGGGATACGTGTGTTCAGGATACGTGTGTTCATACGTGTTGTATGTGAAGGAAGAGTAAAGGTTTCTTTCCTCTCTGATGTGTCTGATGTAGTGATTACAGGTACTGTTATTGTCCAGCTGGAGTTTTTGTGAGTTGATACACTGCAACAGATTTTGGGACTTAGGGAAATTTCGTGGAAGTAATGTGAAAAGCTACTGCATCATGATAGGAAAATCATGCAGAATGGGAAGGGATGGAAATAGAAAATCGTCATCTTAACTATTAAAAATAGCCTTGAAAAATAATGAAAAGGTAACAGAAGAAATGGAAAGCTGTGAAGTACGTAGGCAGGTGCTGAGCACACAAGCAGCATGCCAAGAAAGTGAAGTTTTACACTGAAAGCAGCAAATTAATTTCTCACTTCTAATTAGGGAATAGCTGTGATCATGGCTAGTATGGGTGAGCAGAAAAGGTAATTAATTTTTTGGAAGAAAACACTAGGGTTGATGGAAGACTTGCAGTCTGAGACTTTATGTCTCAGTTTACTTTCCAAAGGACAACTTAGCAGGATCATCTGGGATTTCCAGTTCTTGGTGGAGATAGGAGAAAAGATTATATATAGTATCTTCTGGTTTTCTAGCACTTGTCTGTGTCTTGTCAATTGTACTGTCTTGCATAAACCAGGAAATTTGGATGCAAGGGCAGGTATGACTGGAACACGGAGTTGAAAAAGTAGAGGACTGGTCAGAGACAAACATTAAAAAAGCATCAGCATATAACATACGAAATAACAAATCTACCTGGAGAATATCCTGATATCAAAGAAATGACGAGGTGAGCTGGGAAGATAATGGGAAGATAACATTTGCCTATAAATATTATAAACATTTTTAAAGATAATATTTGCCTATAACTAGAACTGTCAGTATGAATAAACAAGAAAACAGTCAAAATTAGGAAAACCACCAGATACTCATAAAAATCTTAGGTGGTGTAATGTAAAAAACGGAAAAGAAGACTGTGTGAAGAGTATTATTGATGTACTCATTTGTGACTCCAGTCAGAATAAAGTACAAATAAAAGACAGCTCTCAGAGAAGGCTGTAACTGCTATTCACCCAGGTGAGAAGCTGAATTTAGATTCATGGAATCATGGAATGGTTTATGTTGGAAGGGACCTTAAAGACCGTCCAGTTCCAACCCTCCTGCCATGGGCAGGGACACCTTCCACTAGACCAGGTTGCTCCAAGCCTCATCCAGCCTGGCCTTGAACCCCTCCAGGGTTGGGGCATCCACAGCTTCTCTGGGCAACCTCTCCCAGTGCCTCACCACCCTCTCCGGGAAGAACTTTTTCCTGATATCCAATCTAATCACTTTCAATTTAAACCTGTTACACCTTGTCCTGTTCCTACAGGCCCTTGCAAAAAGCCCCTCCCAGATTCCTTCTCTTCTCCAGGCTAAACAAGCCCCGCTCCTTCAGCCTGAGGGGAGCATCTTGTGGCCTCCTCTGGACTTGCTCCAACAGGTCCATGTCCTTCTCACGTTGGGGGCCCCAGAGGTGGACACAGCACTCTGGAGTACTTAGGGAGTTAGTAAACTGTAGAAATTTCGAGTCTGGAGATGGAGAATGTGATACTCAGAATAGTGTCAGACTTGGACAGAAAGGAATAAAACTTAAACCCAGCACTTGATTCTAGTTTTCAAGGAACAGATGCCATAGAAAGGTAAAGTAATACATAAACCATTAAAATTTAAGAATAGAGAAGAGAAAAGGTTTCCATTAAGACATGAAAATCATAGAAATAGCTTAGCATTGGCTGGATTCTGCCAAAAGATACTCATTGTGCACAAGTTTCTGGCATTCAGTGTTTACAAATCTGTAAAATTGTAGGCATCTAAACACAGATTTTGATGTCCTGAATTTTGGCACCTGAGTTTGAAAATACAGGATTTGCAACAAGCCTTCCATCTGCAGCACAATTACCATGATAACATCCTATTTGTTTTTGATCAAGTGCTGGTAATAAGTTGCATTTCTTACCATCTCCATTAATAACGTAGTTCCAAACATATGTAGTATAAAGAGTTACATGCTGAAGTTAAAACTCCTGTAGCAATACCAAAATGTTTATGCTCCCTATGGTACAATATAAAAATCTAAGTTTACTGCGGTCTGTTAATGGGCTGTTTACTAACAAGCTGCTGCAGCTAACCCTCTGTAGTTCTTCCAGGGAGGGGGTTCCATCAACAGGACTCTGTTCACAGAGCAAAGCCTGCCATTGCAAGGCTTTTGATCAGTGAGGAAGTCACAAATTCATGTTCTTGATTAAATTAGCTATAGAAATTGAGAACTGCAACATATACCAGCAGCGGGTATGTAAAATGTTCTGTGTGTAAGCAAGTCTAGGAGGAAAAGTTTAACTGCAGTAGAAATTCCTATTTGGAAAAATATTTGGAAGATGAGACTCACCTAAAAATGAATCCCCTTCTCTAACCATGAAAATCATCCTGTTGGTGAGCAATACTTCCCTGAAAGACAGATACGAACCCGGTGTTAAGGTACAAAGACATATTGTTGTATTTATTTTTTTGTCTTTCTCTCCAAACCTGGTAACTAGTTCCCCCAAAAAATCTTTCTATTAGAGACAAAGACAACAGTTCATTAGCAACTCCTTTTTCCTTTTCCTGTAAGTTTTGAGAGTGATTTCAGGGTGGTCTACCAAAATGCATACTCCATATCCTGGCAAATAACAAACATTCCTCTCTGAGTGAAAACTTATACATATGCTACATTTGGGGAGAGATCTTGCTTGCCAACAGAGTTAAAAGAGCCTGTTGGCAAGCAGCAAAAAGGTGGAGAGGGGGTCTGAAACCTGGGGTTTCCCCAAACTCAACTTAGTTCGCTTTTATCAAAATTGATAAAAGGTAGAAGATGTGAAAATTTCGGAAGCAGTAAGCTAAAAATATAAGCATCTTGACAGATGGTTATATATTTAGCATGTCTTTCAAACTTGTATCACTTCTCATTAATGAGAGGATCTAAAAATATTTGTAATCAGCTCAGATTGTTTATTGACAAGCATACAGCAAGGTCATGATAATCCATGCTCGGATCTTTCACCTAGGCAATGAGAGACAAACAAAAAAAACCCTATAAAAACTACCTCAGGTACTCCATGCTTCTTCACATACGTTTTCCTTCTGTGGAATAAAAGAGGAATGTATAAGGGCTGGAGTGTCAGATACAAAATTAAAAGAAATTCAGAGTATTTGAGTGCATGCCTGTCTTAGCAGGGACTTTGAGTCAGAGCACTCCAGTTCTGTCACAGAGATCCAAACGTTCCTGAGACAGATGAAGGGCACAAATAAGCTTCTAGATGACAGCATAAGACAAAGTTAATGGAGAGGAGGATCCAGAGGCGCTGCTGCTTTTGCAAAGCAGGCGGCTGCCAGCCAAGTCTTACGGAACCCACTAGGCAGCAGAACTTTGCCCCACACCTGTAGCAAGTCAAGCTACCTCCTCGCAGTGCAACCTGATGTTTATACCGCAGGATCCTGGCCTAAATCTCACTTAATCCAGGTGTAACTTCCTCTAGACATCTGTAATCACATAACCTACTTCCGACGTGTGCGCGAAAAGACAGGCTGTCGTGTCAGGTACCACCTCCGTAGCACACTGTCAGAAGAGCAGTCACAAGTTGGTCACAAGAGAAGTTTTCAGTATAATTCTAAACTCTATTATTTTGAATCTGTTTCTGGCTGATTTATAGATATTAGCTGGAAAACGTGATAAATTCAGAGGAAGGGAATAGTTGGTAAGAACTCCTAATCAGTGTTCACAGAACAGAAAATCCATCATTCACTGCGTATGATCTGCATCTAAGCACTGCTTTTTAAAGGTTAGTGGTTGTTATGGTTTGTCCTCAGAATCTTAATTATAAAAAGAAACCAAATTCTGCATGGGTAATTGTAGCAGTATTAATTTTAATTCATATTTCAAGAGTGCAGAAACACATATACAGATAGTAGAAAACTTTTTGAACTGAATTAATGCTAATTTTTTCTCCAGATTAATTAAATGAGTGCTCTTTAACTCTCTTCGTGATCAACCATAATCAGGCCTTTCATTTCACCTTCAGGCTTATGCTTTCCTGAGTGATGCTGCTTTCATTAAATTTCTTTTCTTTTTCTTGCATTTAAATTGTTCCTTCTCATTCATTAACAGACCGTACATGAACATTTGTTGTCCATATGAAATTGTGATAATAGAAGTCTTGCAAACCAAAATCGCTATATTTTCCCACTCTGAGGGCTGGAAAACTTGTGAGATGAAATATAACAGGCTGCTTTTGCCAAGTTTTCTGCTTACAACTGAATAGGAGTATCTGTGAAATTAAGTAACGTTTTCATACTAGATGGTTTGTCAGTTGTTTCCAAAAAAAAAAAAAAAAGATAGCTAGCTGAGACAGCAATCTAAATACGAAAACATATTAGCAGTGCGTTCCTCTGTTTTGATCACTGAGGGCTCTCTCTCTCTTGGCATAGCTTCAAGAATAACGATGAGCACGGTGGGTTCCTTGACTTAGCCATCTTCCTGCACACACACTGGTGTACTAACGTAGCTGGTGTACTAACGTAGCTGGTGTACTCACCAGTGCAGTTCGCTATGCACATGGTTGGTAAGGGAGAACTATAAAGCCAGGTTCTGGGAATGTGCCTAGTTTGCCAAAAATGTCCTTTTTCCTAGCCTGAATCATCCTCCTAGATGAAGATTTTTGACCAGGCTGGAGGAAACCATTACCTCAGCCATGTCTGTTGACCACATTCAGATCAACGGTGCAGCACACGCGCAGGACGAGCTGCATGGCTTGCGCGCACAAACCCCTCTCGAGGATGCTCTCAAAGGCCAGTGTTTTCCTTTTGTCCATCGCTGTGCTCACCGAGTTTGTTCCACCTGTCACCACCTCCAGTGGGAACCAAATCAGACACGTATGGCTGGGTTTGGGCAGTCCTCCCCTGAAGTCTCTCAGGCCTGTGGAGCAAATACTTGTACCTTACTCCCATCTGAGCACTTCGGTAAAGGCAGGCCCCTGAGGCAACCAGCCAGCCAGGGTAGGCAGCTCCTCGCTGCCGGTTTAACCCCAGTCAGCAAGCAAGCACCACACAGCCGCTTGCTCACCTCCTCATCCCCCAGTGGGGTGGGGAGAGAATCAGAGGAAAAAGGTAAGAAAAACTCATGGGTTGAGATAAAAACAGTTTAGTAATTGAAAATAAATGAAATAACAATACTAATAATACTAATATTACTATGTAATGAAAATACGCCTCCTAATAATAATAATTATAATAATATGTAATGAAAAGAACAACAATAGAAAAAAAATTATATAACTGCTCACCACCTGCTGACTGATACTCATCCAGGCCCTGAGCAGTGAGATCCAGAGCCCAAGAGACCTGAGAGCCAGATCGCCTGGTCAACTCCCCCAACTTATATACTGAGCATGATGTCTTACGGCATGAAATACCCCTTTGGTCAGTTTGGGTCAGCTGTCCTGGCTGTGTCCTCTCCCAGCCCCTTGTAGAGAAGAAAGAACAGGGGCAGAATGAGAAACTGAAACAGTCCTTGGTTTAATGTAAACATTGCTTGGCAACACCTGAAAACAGGAGTGTGTTGTCAGTGTGCTTCTCAGCACAAATCCAAAACATTGCAGCCTCATACTGGGTAATATGGAGAGAATTAACTCTATCTCAGCCAAAGCTAGCACACCATACTATCATTTAATATTTATTATTGTAACAGTGATGGGCTGTGTGTATGTGTTCCTGAGCTTCCTGGGAGGCTTCTAAAACCTGGGAGCAGCTGGAGGTATTCATAAACCACAACTCCCTCTCCCCATCAATTTCATACCCAGAGAACTAAACCCCAATTTTTAGACATTTTAATACGTTAACGCCAAGCTGTAATAAGTAGCGTTTACCTCAAGAGCGTGAGCAGGGTGAAAACCTGCTTGCAGGTGTGAAAGGGTGACGTTTGGAGGGGCATGGGTCAGAAACCGGGAAGCACAAGAACACACCAAAGTAACTGTTTACAGCGCTGCGGCGGCTCACAGCAGCACCGGGGTGGAAGTGGTCTCCCCCGGCTCAGCGACACCAGCTCTCGGGCACTGCAGGTCCAGCAAAAGCGGAGGCACCGGCCTGCTCGCTGCCCTTCAGGGCCTGAGGGCCTCGGCCCGCCGTGGCGGCG
>NW_010238595.1:5178-5468 GCF_000690775.1 Eurypyga helias | reverse complement strand
TGGCTTTCAGAAGCCACAAAGGGTGGGCGATGCAGTGCAGACAGCGTTGAGGGGCTGGGTGTCTGCCCCTCCCCCGTGATTTATTGTGCCATAAAATCCGAGGTAACGTACATCAATAAACGCTGCGAAGGGTTTCACGCGTGTTGGCTGTGCGGATGTGATGGAGCAGACAAGGGGGTCCGTGAGCTCCAGCATCCTCAGCTCCGGCGTGATTGACAGGGTGGCTTTCAGCTGCCTGCGCCTTCACTCTGCCATGACATGGAACTGTCCCCCCCGCACACCCCGTCACC
>NW_010238595.1:0-4981 GCF_000690775.1 Eurypyga helias | reverse complement strand
TGCGTGCATCTACGTCTGACAGCTCCTGAGCCCCGTGGACGGTCTCAGGCGCCTGTGACAGCAGAGCTGTCACCAATGCTGACAGGAGATGCTCCTACACGGAGGTGTTCCTACAAAGATGCTCCTACGCGGAGACGTTCCTGTGCATCCTGTGAAAGGTGCAGCCAGGTGGGAGAAGGTGACGGCGAGCGTTGCTGCCGAGGAACCCGCCGGCGTGCAGGCACCCCCGGGACACGCGGGAGCGAGCCCTTCGGCGCGTGTGGCCCCGCTCGTGGGTGAAAGCTTTGACAGGCAGCGACAACTTAGACGTCAAACTTGGGTGAACCAAGAGACATAAATCCGAGTATTTGGGATTAGTGTAGCTAATTTGTTTTAACGACAGTCAAATCTCTTTCCTGTAGGAGCCTGCTTGTCACAGGAGACATTCCTCATCTCCGGGAGGGTGACTCCAGTCGAACAGATCCGGCCGTCCCTGGGGAGACGGTCCCTGGAGTTGCTAATCACTGGGTTTGGGGATTTTTTTCCTAACACTTGTGGGTGATTGCTTCCTTCTCCTCCTCCCTTTTGTCTTTCTGCAGCATCACAGCGTTGGGAAGGACCATCTGCTGATTTGATTAATGGCCCTTTTCTGAAAAAGCAACAGAGACAAATGTCCTCCTGAATGTGGCAAAGAGAAATGGAGAAACAGGCTGGCTAATTTTCAGCCATTATTTTGGAACCCAAACTCCTTCTCAGTATCAATTTAGCTATTATTTCAAAAACTAATTAATCTTCACTCAGGCAGCTCCAAGGGACCCATGTTTAGATAATTAACAGCCCACGGATTGTGAAAAGTTTTGCTTTTGGATCCTACTGTAGTGCTAGCCGTAGCGAGCCCTCCTGCTATCATCCTGCTCACCAGTCCATCTTTTTCTGACAATTAAGAGCAAATAATTAGCCTTGATGGATTTTGCTTGCTTTCTTGCAGTTCAGTTCTGGGTTTTTTTGTGGGGTTTTTTTGGGGGGTCCTTAAATGTTCTTCATCTGGGTAATTTCTGTGGTGGTTTTGCTGCTAATTACAGGCAAACAGGGCAAGTCACTGCTGCTACCAGGAGGATCTGGAGAAAGGTTTTATTTGGATTACGGAGAAGCTGGGCAATAAGGTATGAGAAAGGAGATCCTGGAAGGGTAGGGGGTGGGATATTTGGGTTTTTTCCACTCTCCAGTCTTGCATGATGTAGCATGAACTTACCCCACATATTGCTGTGCCGGGGCTGGGCTGGCTTCCCTCCCCAGGGAGTCCCATCCTAGGGTCTTGCTTCCGCGGCGTCGCTCCCCGTGCTGCGCGCGTTGGTGAGACACCCCCGGGCTGTCAGGGCGGCAAAGGAAAAGTGATGGGCTAGCAGAGGCAGATCAGAACCCGAGCAGCTCCCTCCGTGCTCGCCGGCGACAGGAGGCCACGGTGGGCTGGCAGTGAGCAGGGCGATGCTGAGCGCGGGGAGTTGGGCGGCCGCAGGTGACAGCGCTCTGCCTGCCGCACGCACCCAGCACGTCGGGTCTGCACCAAACTGCCCGCAG
Source organism: Eurypyga helias (assembly GCF_000690775.1). NCBI lineage: Eukaryota > Metazoa > Chordata > Aves > Eurypygiformes > Eurypygidae > Eurypyga > Eurypyga helias. The sequence continues at coordinate 3,424 of NW_010238595.1, read as the reverse complement.
CCTGCTTGCGCTTCTGCGGGGGGCAAAGGAGCCGGAGCAGTGAGGAGCTCGGCCTTTGACCCCTTTATTTTCCAGTGTAAACAGGGAGATTTAGATTGGATATCTGGAAGAAGTTCTTCCCAGAGAGGGTGTGGAGGTACTGGAACAAGTTGCCCAAGGAAGCTGTGGATGCCCCATCCCTGGAAGTGTCCAAGGCCAGGCTGGATGAGGCTTGGAGCAACCTGGTCTAGTGGAAGGTGTCCCTGCCCAGGGCAGGGGGTGGGACTGGATGATCTTTAAGGTTCCTTCCAAACCAAACCATTCTGTGATTGTATGATTTTGATTTTTTTTTCTTTTAGTCTTAACTTGGGGCCAAACTCCTTTTGGTTCAAGGCTGGCTTTACCTGCCTGAGGGCTAGGAGAGGGCCAAGGACATAGTGTGTCTTGGTGAGGGGACTGGGGACCTTGGGGCATGACACGGGGCAGGGAAACCTGGAAGCAAAGATATCTCCTGCCATCCTTGTTAGGTCGGGCTCAGCCTGTGGCACATGAATTACTCTGGGCTGCAGAAGAAACACTTCATCACCTTGAAGGAAATGATGAAACCTTCCCTCTGCTTGAGTGACCGAGGGGAAAGATGCGCAGAGAGGAGATGCCGGTAATTCCCTGCGATGCCGAACAGGAATCGGAGAGGTGACTCGTAACTGGTGCCAGCGTGGGCAGTGCAAGGGAGGAATGGGCTTTGGGATAAAGCTGTGCACTCGTTCCCATCTGGGATACGTGCTGAGGACGGGCTGGGGACACGAGGACACGCTCAGTCTCAGGGTGATGCAGAGCAGCTCGGTTTTCCGTCGGTCACACCCCGGGCTCTCAGCTCCCCAGACATCAGAGATTTCTTAACAGCGGGCTTGGCTGGCAAGCTCCATGTCTGCAGGTGTATAAAGCAGCCAGCATTTCCTGCTCCTAGCAGGACTTTGAGCTGTGTTTCTGGGGATCCCAAGCTACTGATGGATCCTTCCTAGTGCCCAGCCCACCCTGCGAAACCTGATGCTGTCCCCGTGCCAGCACGGGGAGATTTCCAAGCAAACCTTCCCCTCCTGGGGTCAGTTCATCCAAGGAAGCAAAGAGGATTTTAGACACTCCCATCTCCTGGTGCCTGCGAGACACATGGGGAGATGGATGTGGCCGTGGGTTTGGGCTCTTCAGACCTGATGGATGTCTGGAAGAGTCCAGTGAGCCTGGCTAGACAGGAGAGGACCTGTGGTCCTTGAGATCCCACACATGCCCAAGAGGGGCAATGGGGGTTCCTCAGGGCTTTTTATTAGTATTCCCTCAATTTTGGAGGGGAGGAAGGTGAGAAGGAGAGGAAATGCTTCCCGTTATGCAGATGGGGTTTAAGAGCACCTTCCCTGGTCGGGGCAGAGTGAGGGGCCAACCCCTTCAGGCCCTGAGCCCATCTCGTTTCTGGGCTGGAGTGGCACAAAGGGTCTCATCAGGTTCCTCTGGGTTGAAGCAGCGAGGCATGGATTCAGGCTCCAGCACAAAGAAACACTTCCTGGTGAACGGCTTACTTTTTCAAACAGATGATGTTTGTGTCCGACAAATCTCCGCAGGCAAAGCTCCTTGGTCTAGCAGTTTGACTCCTAATTAAGTATTTACTGAGATGACCCCTTGCCCTGCCTCGAGAAATATCCTCCTTTCACCTCACGCCGCTGTCACCTCTGCGATGCCCCAGCGTAAGGAGACGTTTAAAGCCTCGGCTCCAATATAACAGACAAAACCCATTCCCTCTCCACCTTTCCCATCCCTTGTTTGCTGGAGGCCCTGGAGCTCCGGCTTCTTGGAAAGCCCATGGCTCTCGCAGGAGGGCTGGCAGTCTCCCGTCAGGTAGGATGCCATCTCCTTTCAACAGCAATCCAAGAGAGCAGCCAGGCGGGAAGGAGCCAGAGCAGCACGGCTCCCCAGGCAGAGCCGCGGGGCTGAGGGACACATCACCCCGTGCGCCCGTGGGTGCTGGGGAGGGCTGGAGAGGGCAGCCGGGGGGAGCGGGTCGGGCTGGGGGCTGCTGCCCAGGGTCACCAGTCCCCCAGGGTCACCACTCCCCCAGGGTGGCTGTTTGGGATGGTCACAGCATTCGGAGAGTTGAGCTATTGGGGAAAGGGGGTGTGTGTGGTGGTTTGTCCTGGTTTTAACTATTTGCTGCTGTTTTGGGTGAACCAAGCATCTTCACCTTGCTTGGGGCAGGGGAAAATGATCTCTGGTTCGAACCAGAGCTGCTGGTGAGGCTGTGCAGAGTGGAATGGGCTGGACCGACTCCTTGCCATGGGGCCCTGCAATACTCATTGTCGCAGCCCCTGGGGTCCCCCACCCTGACACCACCATCCCACCGTCTTCCATCCGTCTTCCCAGCCAGCTCAAAGCTGGCCAGACCGTGCTCCCGCACAATCCTGCCCTGGAACCCACCCCCGGGGTGCGACACCACCTCCAACCTGAGGGCTGTCCCCCATCCTCCTGCCTCCCGGGGTTCCTTCACGTAGATCCAAGTAAATGCCGGTGGTGCAGAGCCCCTGCAGCCCCCTCTGGCCCCTGCACACGTGCTCTCCCTGTGTGTACTTCGCAGCAAGGTGCTGTAGCAAGGTGCTGCACCTCCCTCGCCCCGCTTCCCGCGCTGGGCTTATCTCCTTCCAATTAACTGCGCGCAGGTAGCGGCTTCCATAAGGCTCTGCCTACGGACCATTACTGACGATTTCATTTCCAACACGCCGTGAATTATGAGGCAGCCTGCAAAACAAAGCTGAGTGGGGACAGGCTCGACAGCTATTTGTTGTCCCCCCAAGTCCCCCACGCTGCCACCGCTGCTAGCCGGGCCTCTAATTGCTCCCCGTGCCTGATTGCGTTTCGCTGGTGGTGCGCTGCTCTCGCCTGGCACTCGGCTGCTGCCGCTTCTCTCTGCTCCCCCCACCCCCTCACCTTCTTCAAGTTTATTAATGAAAACCTTATCTGCCTGTGCAGATAATGCCAGAAATAATTAGTACTCAGCGAGGTCTGTCAGGCTCCTCTCCCAGCCCCTGCCCTGATCTCCTTCCTATTTGTAGTTTCCTGGGTGCTTGGTTAGTGCTGGGGATGGTTTTTTTGGGGAGGTTTAGACCTTTCTCACCCTGTGCTGCTTTCAGCCTTCCCTGGCTGCCCTAAGCTCGGGGCTGTGCTTGGAGATCTCCTCTGGAGGGGATGCTGGGGAGAAGGGACCAATCTCAATCCACGATCCCTGATTCAAGTCATCCGAGTTATCCTGCTCAGGGCAAACCTGGTGCGCGTGGGGAACTGCAGCCGGGTACATCAGGTGGATTTAGGTCCCCCCTGGTGCCATCGCTGCTGGAGAGCAAGGGGCACCCCCACATTGGCAGCAGGGGCCTGTCCCAGCTCTTCTCGACCTCCTTTTTTTTTT
>NW_010238594.1:0-875 GCF_000690775.1 Eurypyga helias | reverse complement strand
GGCTCGGCTGTGCTCGTGTTGTAACCACCTCCGGCCTCAGGAGCGGAGCGCGTTAAGCAATGGGCACCCTGGGCGGGCTGGAGCAACACCCGCCCGCCCCGTGAGCGCGGACGAGGGCGCTCGGTTACGGAACCTGGAGTCTTGGTCAGTGAGCTGATGGAGGCTGAAGGTGCCATTCCCAGAACACCGTGGGAAAGGCTTCGGCTGGGTAACGAGCCGCTGACCCGGGAAGGCTCAGGAGGGAGAGGCTGACTGGCTTTACTGTCGTTGGGTGAAGAAAGGCCCAACTCTGCGAGTCCGGCCTCCGAATGGAGTTCGCGCCTCGCGGTCGCGCTAGGGGAGCGTGAGCCATTGGGATGAAGCGAGCTGGGAGCACGGGAAACGCGTGGGGAGGTGCCTGAGGAATCAGCGTGGCACAGGCTGGGCGACGTGGGTGTGAGCCAGGCATTACTGCGGCTCTGACCGTGTCTGCGGTGCCCAGGGCCATCAGCTGGTTTCAGTCCTGTCCCAGTCCTCGAAATCAGTCTTCGTCATCGCCAGCAGTACTTGGATTAATGGGATTGAAGGCTGCTGGAGGTTCAGCCAGAGAGACGGGCGGAAAAACAAGAGAAATTGGTTTGCACCTCTGGGAATGGAATTGATGTGACTTGCACGGAGCTGCTGCAGCAGTGGTGGCTGCTGTGCTGTGATGCTGTGTTGTGTGTGTTCCCCCTTCCACCCCTCACACGTCCCCAGGGTTTGGGGTTTGTGGGTCTGGGGGACCAGCAGGTTCAGCCCTGCTCATCCTGCAGGTAGAGGCCCTGGGGTGACGTGGGGCCCGTTCCCACCGCCCCGGCCTTGCCAGGCCCTTTGCTTTGGCCCCTTCAGCGGGCGAC
>NW_010238593.1:16855-17360 GCF_000690775.1 Eurypyga helias | reverse complement strand
AGCAGGGCTGAGGGTTGCCCATGGCGGCGTTTTCCACCCTGTCCCATCCCTCTGGGCTCTCTCCCTGGGCAAGAGCTGGGCGATGCTGGAGGTGGTGTGCCCAGGGGAAGGGGAGGGGGATATGATGTGGGGCTCCTGGGGCTTCACCCCACTGGAGCCAGGGTAGAGGTTGGGGTGTGACCCTGGCTCTGTCTCTGCAGGGGAAGCAGAAGTACACCCTGCCCCTGTACCGCGCCATGTGGGGCGGGTCGGAGGCAGCCCAGGCCCTGGCCCTGGAGACCTTCTCAGCTGCAGCCCCCCAGCTCCACGTCAACGTCCAGAACTACGTCAGGAAGATCCTGGGCTTGGAGGTTGCAGAGGACTAGTGCAGCCTGGGCTCTGCTCCCTCTGCACGTGGTCCCTCAGGCAGGGACACACTTCCTTATTAAAGTTTGTAATTTTCTGTTTCCATGCTTTTCCTGTTCCGTGAGCAGCCTGTGCATCCCTCCCTGCTCCTCCTGCCCGG
>NW_010238593.1:16256-16836 GCF_000690775.1 Eurypyga helias | reverse complement strand
CACCAGCCCTGCTGCAGGATGTGCCGCTTGCTCCAGGAGGCTGGGGTGGGCACAGGGGCCAGGCCTGGCCTTCGCGTCCTCTGGGCTGGAGCCCCTGACCAAGGCCGTGGCCCTGAGCCGCACGGGCCTTGCCGGGCTCCTGCCAAACTCCCATGGGCTGCAGGTGGCAGCGGGGGTGGGGGAAGCTGGCTCCCTGGCTGGGGGGGCTGTTGCTGTCTGCATGAACGCCAGCCCTGGGAACCTGCTGCCTGTACAGACCCCTGAGGCCACCGACTCACAGGGACCCGCTGAGCTGCCGAAGAGGAGAACACCCTTAGCAGGCTCAGCCAAGCCCCACTGCGCGTGCCACTGGGCCTGCGGCAGCAGCTCCTCGGGGTGGGGGAAGCTGGCTCCCTGGCTGGGGGGGCTGTTGCTGTCTGCATGAACGCCAGCCCTGGGAACCTGCTGCCTGTACAGACCCCTGAGGCCACCGACTCACAGGGACCCGCTGAGCTGCCGAAGAGGAGAACACCCTTAGCAGGCTCAGCCAAGCCCCACTGCGCGTGCCACTGGGCCTGCGGCAGCAGCTCCTCCGACCCGC
>NW_010238593.1:2642-16213 GCF_000690775.1 Eurypyga helias | reverse complement strand
CCCGTGGGGCTGGCAGGGCCATCCCTCTTGGGCTGTGCATCTGCCTGATCCTACGGGAAGGCTAGCCTGTTCCCACCGGGACAGCCCTGGTGCTTCCCCTGCCTCCTGGCTAGTCACCAGAGCCAGGGCTAAGCCAACCACCCCCAAAGCACAGATGTAGATGTACACAGAGGGTGTAGACTGCGCATTTCCCTGCTGATGGGCTCAGGAATCAACTCCAAACCCCAAAGAGTTTGAGAAGACGGCGTTGAAGAGGCTGGTTATGGCATGGCTGAAATCGGCCCGTTCCGCCTTACTGAGGGACCCTGGCTGTGCACGGCTGGGATACGGGTGTCCTCTAGTTGACCCAGCGCTGCTGAAAATCACTGGTAGTGCTCTCACAAGTCGTAGCATAATAACCTTTCTACACGTGCAGATCTTTTGGATTCCCAGGGAAGATGCAGCTTGTCATAACTACCATGACCTCTGACAAGAGACTTCATTACCTGCGAGGCACCCGGAAATAATCCCTCCAGCTGAAGATGAGCCCTTGGCTCTCAGATGCATCTGCCACCTCTGGTCTGACTCACCTGAGCAAGCCATCAGCTGAGAGAGATCAGTGGTCCCTAAAGCCCTTCCCTTGGCTCAAACGACACGATGCATTCTGCGTTGCACAGACTGCAACGCCCTCGGCCCACGGAAGCGCACAGCACGTGGACGTGACGCTGCAGGATGCCGGACAGGAGCGCGCATCTCGCGCCGCACCGGGAGCACTGCACTGGCCTGACTTAAAATTATAGCTGCAGGGGTGAAAACACAGGGGCTGGGCTTCCCAGGAGGGATCTTCCATTGCTCCAGCTCAAGCCAACTCTTGCCATTTCAAGAGCCAAGCAGATAGCTGCACCGTGGCAGCACTGCCACCTGCTTTACCTCTGGGAACTGCTGCCGCTAAGGCAGGACAAGATCTTGGTTCCCAGCTTCTGTGTCACTCCTGCTGCCCCAGCTCCCCACCAAGCCTTGGTGGCTCCTGGCAGGGCTGGGAGCAGACGCTTCGCTGACACCAGCTGATCCCCAACGCTCCCCCACCAAGCTGCAGTGTCCAGCAGCCAGGAGAGGTAAAGCCCCTCTCCCCGCTGCAGTGTGGGAACTGTGGGGAGCTGCAACCGGGAGGGAACAGCAGCTGCTTCTGAACGGAGCAGGGTGCTCTCCCTTCATTCACCTTCCTGCAAGGGCAACAACTAACAAAGACACTTCAGCGTTAAATTATACCAAGATGTAGCACACCTATTTTTAACAAAGTGACCTTCATCAAGCTCAGAGCTCTTTTTGCTTGATTTTTTCCAAAATGAAAGCCAAGTCAGTCATGAAATGCCAGGAGAAGATGTTAACTCTTTATTAATAAATTGATTTAGAAAGGCTTAGCGAGACAGGATTAATGGATTTGATGGTAAGAAGAGACCGCTGTAATCTCCTAGTCTGAGCCGCTGCAGAGCAGAGGTCTGGGCTTCCAGCAGCCCAGCAATCGAGGGAGTTGCAAAGGGCTTATCTTTCAATCCATGCCATGCAGTCTCTGAAAAGTCACTTTTTCTGGCCCAACGGTCAGCCTCGCTGCAAACACCACGCGCTCTCTTTCCAGTTTTGTTTTCTCGGACTTCCCCTTACAGCCCCTGGCTGTGTCAGCTGAAGTTCTTTAAATAGTATTCTTTAAATATTGTGTTTCAACGTATTAATGACTCTCTTACTCATGACTGCCTTATTTTACATTATAAAAGTAGTAATGGGCTTGATTTTGAACTTAGTTACTCCCAAACCCACGTGAAATAAATTAATCCCTGTAATGGCTTCAGTTTTACATTTGCGTAACAGAGAGCAAACCCTTCTCCAGGGGTACAAACCAAGCAAATCCACAGAAGAACAAGCCAGCTGTCCGTGCTCCTCGTGGCCGCCTGCTATGCTGTGCAGACATCTGAGCAGCCCCGTACAGAACGGTCAAGAAGAGAGTCAGCCATGAAGTGCTCGGTTGTGTGAGGAACAAATGAAAAGTTCGGTTACCAAAGCGTGTCAGATGTCTGAGCCCAGCTCTGCACACTGCTTGTCTGATATGTGGTTAGCTAACGACTCTATGATGTCAAGGAGGAGGAGCTGACTCAGGGAGCGGAGATTTGGCAACTTGGAGACCTTTAAGGAAAAGAAAAACAGAACAGAAAAAACAGAAAGAAATGAACCCCCTCCCCAAATCATAGCTGATGTATCACCGTTTTACCCCTGCCCCCCCATGAAACAGGCCGGTCAGGCCCATCAAAGGCTGGGCAGGCACAGTGTGAAACCGCAGTCGTGGAGGCTGGGCCACAGAGGATGGTCCACGGGGCTCCAGTCACGACTTCCTGCGCTGATCACCCAATTCCAGCCTGCTGCGTGGCGGGGGTGAGAACGGAGAACATCAGAAATGCTGAGCCCAGCACTGCCTCTCCGAGAAAGGAGCGTAATTACTGTTTATATTGACAGCTCATTGCTAATGGATGCCAGCTAAGCACTCTCCAAAAAGCAAAATTGGGCATCAGCACAGCCCTGAACTTTGCAGTCTGTGTGCTTCTACCGAGAAGGTGACGTAGGCCCTGCCTCTTCGCTCCTGCGGCTCCTAAGGCGAGAGGCCGTGCGTAGGGTCCGTGCTGGCTCTGCCAGCACGCCTCCAGCAGCCAAAGCAGGCCACCGCGGCACGAGCCAACCAAAACCTCCGCCACGCCAGCCATGAGAACCCACAGCAAACCTCACGCTCTTAGGCTGTTCAGAAGCTGTTATCAAAAAGGGGCTTTACACGTTCCTTCCTTCTCCACAACCTCACGGTAATGAGCCAGTAATGGCTCTTTTTTCGAGTTAGTAACATACATGCCCAGCCTTGCAGGCAGACTGCCCAAAAGCCTGTCTGCTTACCCAACCTGCATCAACTGCTCTAATAAAAGACAACACCTCACTCGAAGCAGCTTGACTGTGATAAAGAATAAAGATGTCCCAAGCATCTTTTGAAACCCAGGAAGGAAACTGCTGAGTACACTTTCAGAAAGAGCTCAGAACATGTGCTTGAAGTAATATATCCAAAATAAGGGCCCATGAGGACTGCGAGGGACAGAGACCCCCTTAACACCAGTGGGAACCCTGCCCCCACACCGAGGCATGCACTGCGGAGGAACAGATCAGGGTGTCGGTACAAACACTTCAGAATAGAAGTTTATTAGGGCTTTTGCACAACACTGACACACAAGAGCCTAAAACCACGTTGCCCAAACGAGTAAAGCTCTGGGAACAGCTCTTCAATCCATGTTCTTACTGCGGGGGAAACTCCTCAACAGCCCGAACCGAGAACTGCGGTAATCGAGCGGGAAGAACAGGAGATGACAGCAGCCATACACCCGCCCTGCCCAAGCCTTGCTGACCCCCCGGGCTTGTGCAGCTAGAACAAATCACCCTTCAGAGCCTGTGGCTTGCCAGGGAGCAGAACGGCAAGTGTTCGTGCCTACGCATACCGTCACCCAGTGCCGTGCCAAAAATCACACACTGAAGCCTCTCAGGCCAAAGGAAAACATTGCATAATTACAATTTTTCGTGCACATCTGCTTGACAGTCTTCCAGCCACAGTTTGATGACAACTGTTCTCACAGTCAACAGTTTAAATATAAAACATTTCCACGTATTCTGGTTAGCCAGCACAACTGAATAATGCCCTTCAGTTCAAATCTCTTTCTGACATGTCGCAATGCTCGTTTCCCCCAGTACTTTCTGGTGAGAATCGCCCCCACCTGTTTGTCCTCCTGTGGCCTCCACTGGGAAGCTGAGACCGTGAGATCTCAGCTCTCGGGGACCATAATACACTGTCCCCAAACCTGAGGGGATGTCCCAACCCCCGGGCTAGCCATCACCCGCGGCAGGACCATTCTCCACCCCCTGCTCAAGTGGGGCCACGCTGCAGTATTCATGAGGCCAGAAGAAAATACCTACAATGCAGCCAGGGGCTGTAAGCTCATGCTGGGGACTGCACTGGGGGTGTGATTCCTGGATGCTGGCTCCACCCCCAAAGCTTTTTAGGCATTTTCAGTTTTACATACATAACAAACCCACCTCGCTACACGCGAGAACCCAGCGATGGCATGGTTCAAAATTAACAGCTGGGACAAGTGGAAATGAAAGCAACGCTGGGTAACTTCTGCTTTGAAGGTCTTCACATCTCCAGACCAGGCTGCTCTAGTCTTTCATTTATTTGTCGTGTGAAATGTGTGCCTAGCATCCCTGTGAGCCAGGGATGGGCAGGCAGCTCTCAGCTGTCTCACACGAGGAAGAATGAAATGGATTCCTATATTAATGTGTCTTTAACCAACACAGCGACAGAGGACAGCAGCTCTCAAAAGTCCCAGAAAAGATGCAACCAACCTTGGTGAACTGGTGAACGATGATGTGCAGGCAGTGCCTCTTCATGTCCAGGGCCTGGGTCTTGTCAGCTGCCTCTAAAATCTAGAGCAAAAGCAACAATGTGATTTTCCTTCTGCGTGGTCAGGTGTACAGAGGAAGTAATTCTTCTGAGCGCAGGAAACATCTCTGTTTTTCATTACAACTCTGAATCTTTTTTGAACTATTAAAAAATAAGCCTTGGGTGGAGTCCTCTGGAGATAACCAGTAAGAAACTGCAGATCTGTTTCAGAGCTGGGTTCCCCAAAGTGTCCCAGTGAGACTGGCATGGGCAAGAGCCAAGATCAGTTAACGCTGGACCTGATTCTGCTCACGTTGCAGTGGGTTCAGGCTGTCTACCTAGTAGCTGGCTTTGTAGGCTTTCTTACTACAGATTGGGTTTTGTTAGCTTAAACTTCATTGCTGGATCCCATCAGCAGTACTGATGAAACAAGACTAACATGACCTGCACATCACCATTTGATTGAAAGGCTGCAAGAATTGGGCTTGTTCAGCCTGGAGAAGAGGAGGCTCCGAGGAGACCTCATTGCAGCTTTCCAGTATCTGAAGGGGGCTACAAGGGTGCTGGGAGAGGACTTTTTACAAGGGCCTGTAGTGATAGGACAAGGGGTAATGGGTATAAATTGAAATCAGGGAGGTTTAGATTAGATATCAGGAAGAAATTCTTCATGGATAGGGTGGTGAGGCACTGGGACAGGTTGCCCAGAGAAGCGGTGGATGCCCCATCCCTGGGAGTGTCCAAGGCCAGGCTGGATGAGGCTTTGAGCAACCTGGTCTAGTGGAAGGTGTCCCTGCCCATGGCAGGGGGGTTGGAACTAGATGATCTTTAAGGTCCCTTCCAACCCAAACCATCCTGTGATTCTATGATTTGCCCTGGTACAGATGTGTACCGAAAAAGGGTTTGGAGCTGAATGCTGAGCACATGGTACATCTTAAAAAACCCTTCAGATACACTGGTCTGCAATGGGGGCTGAGGAGCTCAGGAGGAACATCCTGTCAAGCAGGATCTGCTCGACACTTCAGTGCTAGTGATACAAAAAGCAGATGAGGAAACAACGCGCTGAAGGCTGTGCTGCTCCATACATGTTAACCACCACGGCCACTGGTGTTGGGTTTGTGCCCTCGGTGGATGTCAGTCTGGAAGCGCCGCAGTGAACCTGGCGCTTGGGGCACCCACCTGACGAGACCAAACTTTTACCTTCCTGTGTCTCTAATTCAAGCTGCCTGGGGACAATTACCTGGAGTACATTCTCCACAGTGACATTCATTTCTAGATTCTGCTTGCAGTAGGCTTGCAGCCTGTTGTTGGAGAAGCCGTAATAGTAAGGTGCAGCAAAGAGGTAGCTGTTAATATCATTAAGGAAAAAAACATAAAGCAAGGTAAGAGCCCTGACTGTAAATACAAATCAATGACAGAAGCTAAAATTGTGGTTCCTGTTAATGCAGCCCTGACAAAATAATCCTCCCAGGTTGTGCCTGGCACTCTAGAGCAAAAGGAAGGGGAGCTGCTGTACATGCACTTTAGACTGATTCTTAGTTACTTTAGATTTAAGGATACAGGGAGTCTTCAGGAGGCATGTTTACTTCTCCATAATAGATGTATCTAAGCATAGATTCAAATGCTTGCTTGCTGGGAACCATTTCACCTATAGAAATATTCACTTGTCCATCTTCTGGCATGAAGGAACGGAACATGGCTTCAAAGTAACTGGAAAAGGAAATAAAACTGATGTAACACACTCTGCAGACAGACGGGTTAGCCCAGTATTGTTCAAAGGCTGCTATTAAGCACTGCAGCTTCCAAAGAAGCAAATTCTGGTGACAATCTGGGCAAAACCACCGCTAAATTACTGATTCATATATGTCTGCCTGTGAGAGAACTCCAAACATAATCCCTCTAATTTCCATTGGCACTACCTGAAATTTGTCTCTGTTTCTTCAAAATTAGGACACATGGTGCTTTGATTTTGTCTGATTTGCATAAGACCCAGTAGAGAGCTTAAAGCATTATGAATTTCCTTGGTATCTACAGGCTGCCAATCCCGCAGGGTTGTTTAAAGACCTGTGAAATGCTGCTGGTAAAATACCACAGCAACTAATACTGAATATTATTACTGGGACTGGAAAAAAAATGGTGACAGTATTTGAAAGAGAAATTTTCTGTGAACATAATGTCTTACAGAACATGAAGGTGCAGGTCACAGAACACAAAAGTGAATGAAAAACCCGCCTCACCCAGGAGACGAGGAGAACAGTATCCATCTTCAGAAAGGTGAACTACTTGCCTTTGCAACGAAGTATGGGAACAATCTAGTCTGTTATGCACCATTTTTTGTTATGCTTATTCACCCCCAGTCTTAAGTATCAGCAAGTGAGAAGAGGGCTAAGTTTCACATGATTCAAAACGGACGTTCACCACCAGAAGACTTTCTGACCCCAGTGGACATCTGCTGCTTTCCACTTCACTGATCAGCCTTATGCTTTACGCTCACTCTCCCTTCCTGTGATTTTACAGATTCTGTGTCTTGCAGTGCAGCTTCTTATACATCCTCGAGTGATTCTCTAGAATTTTAGTTTCCCCCTATCTTTCCCTGCTGGGTATCAAATTGAAAAAGATATTTAATCACTGTTGCTTAAAGGCTTATTACACTCATTGAGCAAAGCTGCATCCTACCCTTTATGCAGATACAAAGTTCTTCCCTGTCTTCTACCAAAAGAAAGCTGACCCAGAGACTGCACAGCATTGGATTTTACACAGTCAGTATTTTTAGTAAGCTGCGACTGACCTGGAGCGGGCTGCTAGGATTGCTTTGTGGGCTGGCCGTGGGTGGCCGTCTAAGAGAAGGATGATATCACAGAACTCAGTCCCAGCTCCTTCTAGGTAAGCCTTCATGTCCTGAATTAAAGATGTTCCTGAAAGGTAACACAGTGAAATAGTTAAAGACATGAGAGTTCCAGCTGACCTGGTGCTATAAATCAAATGCATGCCTGAGTAATCGCTCCAGCCCCTCTTTCCTTTGGGACCCTTGAAGGCAGGCAGGCCCTTCCTCATAATCCTGGAGCAAAATGAGCTTCATCCTTCCCCACCACAATCTATTACCTACTGCCCACCCCAGAAACAAACCTGGCAGCTCTGCGTTCAAACAGCTGACAGCAAACACCAGCAGTGGCCACACTGAAAGGTGTTCTCTGTAACGAAATCTGGCTTTTCCCCACCTTTTTCTTCTCCCTCTTTCCAACCACCAGGAATATAAAATTTTGGCTTTTAACAGAAAAGCCTTCCCAGATCTTCAATAAAGGCTTCTTTCATACAACATTTTAATTAACCTTTGAAAGTATACAATAACTGAGAAATAGAACACATTCAAGTCTGATTCAAATCTGCTCATATTTTCAAAGTTCATCTCTCAATTTTTGGATGTTTGGGTCTCTCGCACTATTCCAGCTCTGGATACAGAAGCTGGCTATGCCATATTCCCATACGGTGCACCCCTATTCTCCCTGGGACAAATGCCAGCCAAAGACTTTCCTCTTGACCTTCCCAGACTGGCTTCCCCATCTTCTTCTCCAGTCCCCAGTTCTTTTTGTGCAGTATCCCAAATCAATACTGGCAATGCCTCTGAATTTCATGGTTTCAGTAAATTTCATTATTACATCCCTTTTTTTTGGGGGGTCAGGATGATACTCTTGAATAAGGTTAGTCCCAAATCAGTCCTTGATGGATTCTGTGACATAATTGTAAATCAAATCACCTCCTTTCAGCACAACCAGAGAACGAAAACGAAAGGCATGACCGGTTAGTACAGATTATTTATCTTCTCAAAGTCTTCTCTTAGTTTCTTCCACTACCACCTTCTTGGTTAATTTTTCCATGATTTTTTTCCTCTTCCCCTCTCTCTCTCACAGTAAGGTCTACCTTGTCAGCAGTAGCTTACTCACAAGACCTTCCTTACTCCTGCTCCTTCTTTGGTGAAAACCTATGAGCAGGTCAACCCTCAGCTTAGTTACCTTCTAGCCCCCTTAAACTGAATGGCCCCTGCCCTTCTTTGAATCATTGTGTATACCCTTCCTCCAGCTTCTTCCCTCTGTGAACAGAATCAGGATATTTTACTGCAAAATGAACACAACTGTATTTAACACTTCCTTGTATTTGACTTCCTTGACCTTCCATGTTTTTGGATGGGGACAATGTTCTGACTGAAGCTTACTGGAAAAAGAAACAGCATGCCCTGTCTCAGTTTGGGAAACAGCCTAAGCACAGTTACACCAACTGGAGCACAGCTGGTCTGCACTGATGTACTTCCTAGGCTGTTTCCTAGACTAAACAAACCACTAGCTATGAAAAAACAGCACAACTAATTACTTTACAAATCATAAAAGTTACCGATGTCAAGAGGCTGATCGGAATGTGTTCGAACAGGAGGTTGCTGCTTTCTCCGTACAATCTCCACTATGAGGGATGAAGAAAGATGCTCAAACTCCTTCATCATTATTACCTGATTAAAATGTGATTCCTTCACCACAAAGTTCAGGCAATGTTCCTTAAAAAATAAAAAGAATAAAAAAATTACAGTTTGCTGTATGAAGCCAGCCTACAGCATCACAGAAACGTTACCAAGTTACATGTGCGAACAGCCACCTTTTTCTTACCGCCTGCCACATGGATCCTGCAGCAGAAACTACCAAACACTGATTTTCTTGCTAAGTGACTGTTCAGGTTCCTACTTGAACAGGAAATTCAGGACAATTCTATTAACCTAGAAAAACCTGACTAAGAAATAATAACAAGGAAAAGATTGTCTTCCATCCAGTTGCTCTGAAGCCTTCTAAAATAGGAATCTCAGGAGCCACCAAAAACCTCCTGGAGTTAACTCAGACTGGTTGCTATCCCACAATTATTCTTTATACAACTAGATACCAAACGTTAATTAGAAGGGTGAAGAGACCTTAATACTCTTCATTAAGTGTACAAATAGTTTGCAGGATTTCCTTGTGTGGATTTTGCTGTAACCTCTTCTGCAGGGGTTGCAAACAGTCTGAAAGAGTCTTGTAGGTTCTTGTACAACAAACATGCTAGAAAAATCAACGCGGTGGAAAGGTGACAAATGAACCAGACCTAATGCTGAACAGTTAAAGGGGCAAAAATGGCACTTTATTTGCCAGTATGAACCAAGGCTTTCCCGCAGGAACACCTGCATAAGCAAAAACCCTAGCCTATACCAGCACACCATAAGGTGAGTACAAAATTCACCTGAAGAATAATTATTGCTGTCTATTTTCTGCCAGGTTATTTCACCTGGGATCCACGGGGATCTATCCAGGACCCATCTGTAAAATGTTTTAAACAATAGGGATGCCAGGAAGAGCAGCCTTCTGCAGATGGCACCTACCCATGAGGACCAAGACACACTTGAGAAGACAGGATGCCGGCTCCAGGTGATCGTACCCAAAGGACCCTGTGTGGAAGAGCCCCTGTCACCCTGCCGGTGGCTATGGCAGATGGAGGTGGCAGGCTGATCTAAAATTAGTGGCACTAGATTCACCAACGCTGAGGTATTTGCTTGAGTTTCTGGGGAGCTAATGGCATCACGACTCTGTGCACCAAACACCACCAGCATTTACATATTTTATGCCGACTCTGCTGCTGTCCTGGATGCCTTTCCTTTGCCGTACCAGTATGTGAAGAGTGCCTGAGGAAGGGCTGGTGCATACTGGTTTGTCTAGCCCCACGCTGCTTGCACCCGCCAGCTACCCGGCCAACTGATGTGCAATAGGCATTGCACGACCTCACTCACTCTGGGACTTGGGTGGAGGAGCTGCTCTGCAGCTTTAAGCAGAATCGGCTCTGGCCACTGTCGGTGGGAGCCAGACCATCACAGCAAGTCACGGCCTGAAGCCCAGGGGTATCGAGTCTGTCATGACTTTCAGCAATGGCCTAAAAGCCCTTGTCCCTACACAGACACATGTTTTTTTTCACAGCAAAGGCCTGAGAATTCAGTTTTTTTCATCAAACCAGGTGAAAGAACTTGGTTACAGTCTCTGCACAAAACAGTGGGACCAGAAAATGCACTGCTTCCATCTTGCTGCAGTGAGACAGAACTAAGGCAGAGCCAAGTCACTCTGCCCTTCACTTCCTGCAGGGCAGATATGCAAAAATATCAAATGTATTGAAAAAAACCCTACACAATATTCATGAGCAACTTCAGGTCAATCCACTCTAACATAACTCAAGAAACTAAATTACAGGAAAGAACTGAATTTGCAAAAGCTGATAGCTTTTGCAAAGCATTAATTACATCGATTTTTTTTTTTTTAATTTATCAGTTACTTTGTATGCAAAACAAGATTACCTTTAGCTGATCCAGCTGAAGCTTGTTAGCATTTTCACACACGATAAGCACATTCTGCAGATCTACAGATGCTTCGATATACTGAAGGCACAGCTGTTCCAGTCGAGAGAGCTTGAAGTTTAAGGCTAGTTTGTATACATCCATAATAAGTAACACATCCTGTACGTGACCTGAAATTACAAGAGATAAAAATGCTGGAGAGCTCAGAACAAAAAGAGAAAACTCTTCTCAAAGTATTTCTTTTTAGATCAACTCAAGCATTCGGAATGGTAGAATGGGCAGCAAGTGGAGTACTTTTATGGAGACAAGAATTCTGTCACTGGTTGGACAAAATCTGAATTGATACTAAAAATTGAGGCATGAAAGAGCCACCCCACAAGATTTTTTTAAAAAATATTTTGTTACAATCTGGATCACAATTTTTTAAAACCTTCACAAGAAAGGAAAGTCTCTAAAATCAGAAGCAAGCTGCGAAGCTAGCAGCCCAGTTCTCTAAAGTGCTCAGCTAAGAGCTCTCCTGAGGCCCTTGGTTTTTATGCAGTCTTAGCACTCAGCTCCCTGGTTGGCAGAGACCCTTACGAAAGCACTCTGTGCTTGTGCGTACAGACCTGAGGCTGCTCTAGAAGGCGGCTAAAGTAACACAGGGGCAGCGGGGACCCTCATGGGCCACTGCAACAGGGCCACAGGACACCAACTCAAGGAATAATCCTCCCCAGCCTTTGCTGTCCTCACAAGAGATCTCTAGCCATCTGCCATAACTACTTTTTGATAGAGAAAAGCCTTCTTGCACGTCACGTGCCTTCCCTGTGTCTAATCAGAAAAATCCCATTTGATAAGCGTGCCCAATTCTATTAGCTCAGCCTCTGGATGGATCCCCAAGGTGCTGCCCTCTGAACTGAGAGAACAACGAGGAGTACAAATGGCCAGGACAGGACCAGTGGAGGATCCTAGCAGACAGGTAAGCACCAGGGAGAACATCTGATTGGCCAGGGAGAAGGGTAGCAAGCTGCCTGGGAAGCCTATAACAAAGGGAAGAGCAGTGTGATAATCATAGAATAGAATCACTGGGTTGGAAAAGACCTTAGAGATCATCCAGTCCAACCGTATCTGTCCGCCACTAAACCATCTCTCTCAGCACCTCATCCACCCGTCTCTTAAACACATCCAGGGATGGTGACTCCACCACCTCCCTGGGCAGCCTGTTCCAGAGCGTGATAACCCTTTCGGTGAAGAACTTCTTCCTTACGTCCAATCTAAACCTCCCCTGGCGCAGCTTGAGTCCATTCCCCCTCGTCCGATAATCCCTTCTCTGGTCTGACCCTGCGCTGCAGTGAGTACGCTGAGGATCAGGGAACTGCTCAGAGTGGGATCTGGCAACGCTGGCAGACACCAAAGGTTCCCTCACCCCCATTATTCAGGCTTGCTCTGAGACAGGCCACCTCACAGGGAAAGCCTCTGGACACCTGCGTGGAAATTACTGTTTTCCTGAGAATTACCTTTTATAGAAAGGAGAGATACTGGACTGAAATGGAAGCAAAGCTTCCAGCATTAGGACAGACACAGCTCACTTTACATGACCTGCAGCTTCCCAGCCCCACGTTTCCCCTGGCTATCCAGTCTCACTCCCACAGCCCATCAAACACAGCCGTGAGTTAAGATTTGCTGTGTGGGAGCTGAGAGAACTCTGGCTATTACCTCCCAGGGTGCAAGTGTTTATAACTCAGGGATCTTCAGTGAATGCATCAAACGGATTTTTCCTTTCCTGAGGCATTCTTTGGACTGGCATTTTGAAGAGATGATAAATGCTGGCTTGTTCTGCCGTTCCGTGTGGGCTCAGTTTGCAATGGAAGAAAACACCACCAGGAAAAGGGAATAAGCTAACCGAGGATACGTGCTCCTTCCAGGCAGGCTGCTGTGATGTTCAAAATAATACAAATCTGTTTGGTTGGTTGTTTAGGGTTTTTTTTACACCTTTTGGAAAGATCAAGAACCTGCTTTTCCTTGTTGTATGAAAATAATTAGGAAAAAACTGTTAGTGCGCCCTCGCAGAAATATTTTTTTTTTTAAATCTCAGGTAATAATTAAGTGGTTAGAGCAGGACTGATCATCTGCAAACACCCAGCCCTCCTCTGTATTAAAATAAATGTTTGCTCTGCTGTTGCCAGGGTTTTTTTCTCCCTCCTGCTGTCCTACCTTTGCGAGGGTATTTTATTTTGTCCGTATACAGAAACTGCATGAGCACCTCGAAGGGTTGCGCCTCAGCCTCTCGGATGGGGACTTCCAGCAATGGCTGCAGACGGCACAACTTGACGTTCCCACCAATCCCATCCTTCTGACACGCCGCATGTCCCTCATCTTCAATATCTTGCTTCGATTTCTGAGACAGGAAAAAGCACACCAACATGGCAACAGGGCTGTGTCAGCTCACACACTTCACTATCAAACCAGAGGAAAGATCCTTCTCATTTACTGCACAGTCTTTAAGATTCAAGAGCTCAGAATCTTCATGATAATAAGGAATTTATGCCTTAGACTTACTGTTCCATATCTTGTGACCTTAGACTTACTGTTCCATATCTTGTGACAAACATGTATCAGAACAAACACAAGGTCCTGGATGAAGCTCAAAAGCAGGATCCCAGGAAGAAGGAAGGAACGAATTCCACCAAGCTTGTGTTTCTACCCACAGCAGGAACAGCACCTTTCCTTGGAGAAGGAAGATGTAGGAGCAGGTTCCACGGACCCTGCCTTGCACACTGCACACAGGTATTTTAAGCCACTCTG
>NW_010238593.1:0-2608 GCF_000690775.1 Eurypyga helias | reverse complement strand
CTTTTTCCAGCGAAGATGGAGGGATGTGGGCTGGCAAAGCAATTAACTATGGGCAACGGGGCATCCCTACATCTTACTGCAGGTTGTGTGCTACCACCTCCTCGAGAGCAATAAAATTTTGCTGCCGAAAAGCTGTAAGTAGTTAAAATTAATAGACAATGAACAACAGGCACCAGACCTTCAATTCTGGACAAAAAAAAAAAAATCAGGAAATATTAAGGTAAAGGGAACAGAGCCAGCCTCAAAACCTTAACAGTGCCTTCCCTCTGATCTGTCTTATCTTGCACGCTGTCCCCAGTGACAAGCAGCCTTTACTCTGCCCAGAGGGTGGGGTATGCATACCTCCCAGGGGTGGACAGCTTGCAAGAACCACACCGCCAAATCCAGGTAACTGGATTAGCTTTGGCTCCTCCATGTTTCTCTCCTCTCCTGGCCTGTTACTCAGCCTCGCCTAGGCTAACACTAGCTACCCTCTTTATTTCAGTTGTCCAAGAGCACCTGAGCATCAGGTACTACTCTGGGTCCTACATCTCTCTCAGCAGATGTCATCTTTTTCCTAACAACCTTATTTCCAAAATCGGGTAGAATAAGCGTTACCTCGCTACAAGATTAAGCTTCTAAAACATTCACCTGTTTCAACCTCTCCCTTGCCTGCATGATTTTCTTTTTCAGCCACTTGCAGCGAGCCGTAACAATTGCGGTGTGCCCTCGAACTCGTTCTTCCTTCTGTCAAAGGCAAAGGATAACACTCATTAAACTTTTATTCCCAAATCATGTGGTGGTGGCAGATGGCAGAAGCCATAGAAACCTGGGGTGAACTCCAGGTTCCTAAACATTTAGTTTAAGTTAGAATCAAAGGCAACCTTGCATCTGCTCTGCACATGCAGATGAATTTACACGCCTCATTTCCCTAAAGGCAAACCCACTTGGAAAGAGTCTTTGTTACGTGTGCTGAGCAGAAGCTCTTGCGTAGGTTCAGCGTCACAGAGTTTGCTTCTCATTGTTCCACCTAATTTTCCATTTTATTTTCTCTTTCCAAAACAACAGTATGTTTGTTTACTATTGTTCTTCATAATCTACCTCATCTGTTGTTGAGGATCTGTTATCTGTCCTCTGCGAAGTGTTTTAGAACTTTTTTTTTGCAAAAGGAACACAGGTAAGTTCAAATTTCTCATGTTTTTCTTCAGAAAACATGTTCTTCTTAACATTTTGTAACTGTTTTCATTACTAGAGAATCACTCCCCTGTGCTGCTTTTTCTCATTCTACTTTATTTCAGTTATTAAAAATGGGTCTTGAAATGACACATGGATCTGCAAACCACTGGCCTGCTCTTTCCAGGAGACAGACCTCAGAGCACAGAGGTCGTCGATAGCATTTTCATATTGCAACTATATACAATGTGCTCTGATAAATACGGGTTACAAATCTTCTCACTTTAAAAGTTTCTTCTCCTTTGCAACTTCATAAATCTAACTGGATTAGTATAACTCACTAAAGCAGACAGACATCATTTTCACCAGCGATGCTGCTCTCAAAACTTCATTCCCAGGATTTCTGGCACAAGCACTGTATAACTTGCTTTTTCCCAGCAAACACACTACACGTGCAGTAATGCCCCTGTTTTCAGTAATTCTACTTACCTCTCCCAAAACAAACTCCAAGTCACTGAACTGCCTGTTTTCCCACAGCCTCCCATAATCTTCATGCAGAGTGCATTTAGGGTAACAAGAAAACTGAAAAAATAAACCACCCCAGAAGACAGAATTAATTTCAGATGGCTATAGCCAGAGCACTGCAGTTACATGTACTATCACTGCATTTTCTTATTAACTCGATCTCTATGAAGTAGAAAATAACACGCACACCAAACACATGCAAGGGCTTCCTCTCTGGTGAGGGCAATGAGAGATAACAGAGGGTAACACGGAAGAATTGTGTCTCATCACAACCCAAGGATTTCAGGATTTGGTGGTTAGGAGTCTCACCTGATCTCAGGACTTCTCTGAGAGTCCCATGCAATAAAACTAATCATGAGTGTAGGGGGGATTTGACCTGGTGTGAGTATCTGGAAATGTAAAATTCCCATAGTTACAGCATGTAACTGCAAGGGAGCACTGGATGAAGACAGACTTCAGTGCAAAATGCTCTGACCCAGGAACACTGAACCTGACAGCACACGACAGCCAATTCTCAGTTAAACATCCTGTCGAATCCTGTCTGACACACTTTTGTCAAAACGTCGTGATCTCTGTTAGGACTTCAGAAAGCACTGGAGAGCTTGGCCTTATTAAAATGTCTGTCCAGATAACATATCTCAAAAGATTTTAAAGATATACAATCATCTTTGGCAGCTGAATCCGAAACGCAAAGGCTTCCTGCAGAAGGATGGGAAAGGAAAACCATCAAACTCAGAGTGAGCCAAACCAAAAACGCTGCCACATCTGGAAACAGAGCCAGAAAGATCCAGGCAGAATCGGTGTGGATGCTTGAGTGTGTTTATCAGTGAATTACCTGGAACCTGTACATTTCTCCACTTCTGATATTATTGTCCACTGTGCCACCAAAGATGTACATAGCGTCGGAGATAACAGCTGCAGCGTGGAAGAG
>NW_010238592.1:0-4302 GCF_000690775.1 Eurypyga helias | reverse complement strand
CCCGAGCGGAGTTAGAGGGCAAGGCTTCCGCGTCAGCCCGGAGAGGACAGATGAGTGCTGCGTGACCCGGTCCTTCCGCCCGAGTCATCGGCTGCGGTCACAGAGGTTCCTAGATTGGCAAAATAAGCAAATTGGCGCCCGTTGCGAAGGATACGCTGTGAAAAGGCGATCGCCCCAGAAACGGGTCCGGGGATGCGTACGAGTTGCTGTGTCTTGATCCCGGTGCCGTTTTCCAGCAGGTCCCCTCTCAGCTGTGACATCAACCCCCCCTTCAGTGTCCTCGGCTTAGGACAGACCCTGTCCGAACTGGGGCGCTGGTGGCGAGCTGGAATGCCGGAACGGTGCCTGCGGCGTCGGCCTTTTTGGCTGCCCGGCGTTGTAGACCAGTGGCCTTGCGCTCGCAGGGCCGCCGGAGCTACTCACAGGCTTTTTCCATCCCTGCGTCGATTCTGCGGCTCACAGCAGCTTTTGCTCTGCCAGAAAACTTCGTCTTCTAACCCGCTGCCCCCACGAACAGTCTCTTCCAAGTCCTTTATGCGCCTGAACCCACTTGTCCAGCCATGGAAGTTCCCAGGAGGCTGTGGAAAAGGAGGGGAGGATGGTCAGGGTGTGGTGAGAGGACCCCGATCAAACGGCGTTGCCGTCGGGGAACAGGCAGACCGGGCGTCGTGGCTGCCAGGGGACAAGCGAGCGGGTTTTGTTGTAGCTGTTGGGTTTTCGCCGTTTCCCGAGGCACCCGGAACACAACCACCGACGGCTCCCAGCGCGCGGCATCTCCAAAGGCCGCCTGAGCCCGGCTGCCCTGGCTCCTACACGCAGACGGGTTCCACTCCCTCAGCTGCTGGTGTACAGGACTGAAATAGCTGGGGAAGTGAGAAGTTTCCTTCCTCTTGGGATACAATGCCAAGGATGTCAAACCCCCGGACAGCCCGATGGTAAGAACTGGGCTGTCCTTTTTCTGCCGTTACTCACAAGTACGTGATTATTCCCGAGAGCCCTGAAGCCGTGGAAGGTGGGTCTGTGCCCCTCGCCCTCCTCCCCCACGCCCGCAGAGCCGGCATAGGGCTCGGGATGGGGTGATGGAGGACCGGCCTCCTCTTCCAAGGAAAACAAGGGGCGCTTCAGCTTTGGGTGACACCGCGGCGGTGAGCCACCTCTTGGCAGTGCCCTGGGAGCGCCACAGGACCAGCAGCGGGAGCTGCCGGGGATCTCCCTTCTGCCTTTTCTCCGTAGAAGTAGTTGGGTTCATTGCCCGGGGCAGATTCTGGGTTGGAAAAGGGCTTACCAGAGCCCGCTGGCCCAGCTAAGTGTGCTTCTCTTCCCCCTCACCTGACTTGTCCCCCCCGAACAGCCTGTGGTTCCCAGGGGAAGCCGCCTGTGTGAAGTGCCAGTGAAACACCGGGTTGTTGGGGAAGCGGAGACCCCTCGTCCTGCTCTCGGCGAAGCTCTACGTTACCTCGTGGAGCTGCTCTCGGCAGCCAGCCCAACCCCGGGGGTCCGTAGCGCAGCACTGACTCTGCAGGAGGAAGCCACTGGCAGTTGCTTTGTGAACACTTCTCCCTTGAAACCCGCCTGAAAAAACACCACCAGCAGTGATTGATCCCGTCCATCCTAAATTTAGAAGGGAATCTAATTTGTAAGCCGTGCTTTTCAGCGGGAAAGCAGGTTACGGAGCTGACCTAGTAAGCGCTGTCGGGGAAGAGAGGAGACTGCACGGCGCTGGCTGGAGTTGGCGAGGGCTTGGGGAGAAGACGGGCTGTTCACGTGCCGATAGCCAACGCCAGCAGGAGGAATGATGTTCATAAACGCTTCAGCGTGGAATGAGCCCCCTGCTCCTCGGGAAAGCGGAGGTTTTCCGGGCGCAGCACACTCCAGAAACCGGCTGTCCGGTCGGCTTCAGACCTGTGAAACCCAGCGGCGCCTTCGCAGACGTTTGGTTTAACGTCACCGCGACCTCCCGGCGAGGCTCTGCCGGCGCCTCGCACAGCCACGGCCCTGAGAATCCCAGCTAGCAACGGGCTCCGAGCGTTGGGCTGTTCAAAATAACAGCAGGAGCTGCGCGAAGCCGGGTCGCGCTGGACCGTCGAGCGTTCATTCCCCGAGGGGAGTTCAGGGGGAAGGTGGTTTTGGGGTGCCAGCGACCTGCTGGGCCTCGGCACGACGCGAGCGCTGATCGGTGTGGTTCCAGCCAAGGAGGTGGTTTTGTAGTGAGCGCAGTTGTCCGGGTGCCGCGCGGGTTTCGGGGCAGTGCTGCTCCCGGGGGGATGCTGCGGGCACCCAGACCAGCCGGTGCTAAGGCAAAGGTCCCGTTTTGGTGAAGGCGTGTGTTTTGCTCCAAGCTCCTCCTTTTTGCCCCCTACCCGCCTTTTGCCGCAGCCACTTCTCAAACAGGATCCTCCTGGGCTCGCGTCCTCTTGCGAGATCCGTTGGATTGCGGCCCCGTGCCTGGCTCCCTCCAAGGTTCCCGTGGTTCTGGGGCTCGGTGTGCCGAGTCTCAGCTCTGCTGACGACACCTTGTCCGCAGCCCACCGGTCGTCCCGCTCTGCGGGCTAAGGAGGGCTGTACTCGGGGTGAAAACAAGGTGAGGCTGACGGTAGTTCAGGCCAGGGATGGTTTTATGCACAACCAGCCTCCGTGCTCGTACAGGGCGTGGGTTTCGGCGTCGGGGAGCACGTGAACCGTTTGCCTGTCGGCGTACGTAAAGAAACCTCAGCTAAGGGTGAGCTGGCAGAGTTGTGGAGGATCTCGTGTCTGTTTTCATCAGAACTCTGTCTCGGGAAGGAGAAGGTCCTGCCCAGGCAGCACTTGGAGAGCGCGTTCCGCCGGCACGTTGTTTGTTACCCCGGCCGTAAGGACCTCCGGCCAGCACGTGTCCGTTAAACCACAGAGAGCTGTTGGTGTCGTGGCACCCAGACAGGTACCCGATTGTGCGGGCGTTAATCTCCCTCGGGAATCTGGTCTGATGCCGAATAAACTGCTGGGAACTGCTCAAATACCTCTCTGGAATTTAGGTGGAGTTCTTGAGGCTGCAGCTACAAACCCATTTACCTTTACCTTGGGAAGGACATTCCGTACACGCTCTGAAACCCCGGGTTTGCAGGGTCTGGGCTGCAAAACCAAATCCCTCCTGAATCGGGCTTTTCCGTGCCCAGTTTGCCCAGTAAACTCTGACGGGGGTTTGTCCAAAGCCGATCAGTAACGACGTGTTATGAGCAGTGACGCCCTGGAGTCGGCGCCGACCACCTCCTGCATTTCCCGGGCGCTCTGGCCGACAGACGCAAATCCTCCTTGAAAACACTTTTGCACCCTCTCAGTTTTAAGTTGGATAACCCAAAAATCCACAGCTCAGCCGAGCGGCACGGTCAGGCTTTGGTCCTGCGCGGAGCATCTCGGGGCGTCGGAGCAGGTTTCGTCGCGACAGCTACAACACCGAACGCCTTTCCGACCCGCTGCCTGTCCCGAGGGACCGGAGCAGCCCGGAGCACCCCCAGCAGCCTCCTGGTCCCCTCCAGGATAAACGCTGGGTCCCTAGAAAACAGGGGAACACAAACTCTTTGGCCCCTTCTCTTCCATGCTTGGTCCAAACTGTTGGTCGCCGAGGTCATGCTGGGGTGTCCCCCCCACCGCTGACGTGGAGGGCAGCGAGGACCGAAACGCTCTCCGCGACGGCTTCCCAGTACCTGCGGCAGCTCCTTGCTGCTGCCCTCGGAGCAGGCGGACGCAGATACCGGTGTCAGTTGGTAAATTCAGTACTTTGCAATCCGGGGTCAACCAAAAAATCTGTACAGGACCGGAAGCATTCACTCCGGCACCGGATGGTGTTCGGTGACCAGCGCCCAGCCACTGCCGAGCTGCCGGTCGGGAAGATTCCCGCGGCGCCGAGCGCCCCGCTGTCTGTTCTGGAAGAGGATTCCACGCCGGGGACTGACGGACTAAGCCTCAGCTCTGGCACAAAGTGATAAAGCAGCGAGGTGTGCGAGGGCTCAGGTTTTCTCGTGGTGTGTGACGCTTGAGCCGGTTGGGAGCGGGCTGGGAGTCCAGGAAGGAATACTCTTGGGAATATTCAGAGCTTGATGCGCGGCAGGAGGTCAGCCCGAGAGCTCGCCGTCGGTGTGCGCCCGCTGACGCGAGTTCCTGCTTCCCACAGGGCTGTTTGTGGCAGATACAACTTCCAGAAAGTCACATTCCGCAGGATCTCTGCAGAGTTTTCTGCAATTAGTTCCTTCGTCTGTTAACGAGGGCCGAGTGCCGAGGGGCTTTGTTAGGGCCCTTCCCCGGGTAATGGCTGGGTGGGCCTGACCC
>NW_010238591.1:0-608 GCF_000690775.1 Eurypyga helias | reverse complement strand
CAGCGCATTTCAGCCGGGATTCAACGCCCTGACATTGAGCTTTTTCGTGGGAACTTTCACAAACCACGGATTTTGCCCCCTCTGCTGATGGGAGGAGGTTTTGCTCCCGTGTCTTCATTGCTGAGCACACCCGGAGGTGGCCAACCCTCTGGTCCTCACTGGCAGATGGTGCTGTGAAGCATCATCCAGCGACGAGGACGCTGTCTACAGGCTCCGTGTTCATCCTTCTGGGCAGAAGCTGAGCATCCCCCGGAGCCCGGGCGCCCACTCGTCCCCCACGGCACAGCACCCAGGAAATTCGTCCTTTCCCCGGGTGCAGACACAGCGCTGACGTGTCTTGGCAGGGACAAAAATAAAGGGAGGGTGGGAGGAGCAGGAGAGGAATGTTCCTTCCTCAGCCTCCCTGTGAGGCAATCAAGGTGATCAGCTTGGTGGAGGGGCACTGGGGGGGAGGACGCCCACCCTCTCAGGGTGGAGAGCCGGAATTTTCCCGGTTTAATGGATCTTTGCCAAGGCCAGAACAGTTGACGACGCACAGGGCGAACGAGGCAATGTTTTTGCTTCTGTGGGGCATCCAAGGCACTTTCACAGATCATAGAATCACAGAA